>NC_142841.1:2727272-3030303 GCF_061612785.1 Hesperophylax consimilis | reverse complement strand
TAGGAAGCATGTTTACGAGTGATGGGAAGGCTGACAGAGATATTGAAAGAAGAGTAAATGCAGGTAACTCCATTAATGGAGGACTGAACGCAGTTGGCGCTAACAAAAAATTGTCCAAAGAAGCGAAGTTAGCAGTCCACAATGGAGTGCTGGTACCTACCCTGATGTATGGAAGTGAGGCATGGAACTGGCAAAGAAAGGATGAAAGTAGATTGAATGCTGTTGAAATGAGATCCCTGAGGCGTATGTGTGGTAAAACCATGTATGATCGTGTGAGGAATGTGGATATCCGCAAAGAGTGCAAGGCTGATGTAAGCGTAATGAGTAAGATCAAGAAAGGGACGCTTAGATGGTTTGGGCATGTAGAGCGAATGAGCGAAGAAAGGAGTGTAAGGAGAATATACGATGCAAATGTGAATGGTAGCAGAAGTCGGGGGCGCCCGAGGAAGACATGGCACGACCAAGTGAATCAGATACTTGAGTCGGGCCATGTCAAGAGTCAGAACAATAGAAGAGTATGTATGAGACGATGTATGAATGTGAATGAGGCAAGGAGTGTGTGCCAAGACAGAGTTGTTTGGCGGTCCGTCCTCTCTGCCTACCCCTGCGGGGAAACGGCGTGATGGTTAGTTAGTTAGTTAGTTAGTTAAACGCAAATCTGAAACAGAAAAATCAGAAAAGGAAACGGTCACATCTGGGACTCGAACCCAGGACCCTTGTCTTTCCAGGACAATGCTCTACCAACTGCGCTAATGGGACCCTATCCTCATCGGTCAATGTTCAATGTTCTTATTCGAAGTATGATACAGTTAAAAGTGACCGATGAGGATAGGGTCCCATTAGCGCAGTTGGTAGAGCATTGTCCCGGAAAGACAAGGGTCCTGGGTTCGAGTCCCAGATGTAACCGTTTCCTTTTCTGATTTTTCTGTTTCAGATTTGCGTTTAAGAATCACTAATATTGTCTTCAATATTTAAATATTATAATTTGAGGTTTTACTCAATAAGTTATTCCGAAAAATAATAATTCATTTCTAGACTTGCAGAAAAAGTCAATAGATGTCGCACATTAAAAATAAAAACAATAAGATAGGTTTATCTATAAGACGCTGTCTAGGATTGCATTTAGTTCGGGTTGAATCTTGCGATCATACATAAAGATAGTTGCCAATAAAAATGTGCGGTGAAAAAATGAAGACAACGTTAGTGGTTCTTATTCGAAGTATGATACAGTTAAAAGTGACCGATGAGGATAGGGTCCCATTAGCGCAGTTGGTAGAGCATTGTCCCGGAAAGACAAGGGTCCTGGGTTCGAGTCCCAGATGTGACCGTTTCCTTTTCTGATTTTTCTGTTTCAGATTTGCGTTTAAGAATCACTAATATTGTCTTCAATATTTAAATATTATAATTTGAGGTTTTACTCAATAAGTTTTTCCGAAAAATAATAATTCATTTCTAGACTTGCAGAAAAAGTCAATAGATGTCGCACATTAAAAATAAAAACAATAAGATAGGTTTATCTATAAGACGCTGTCTAGGATTGCATTTAGTTCGGGTTGAATCTTGCGATCATACATAAAGATAGTTGCCAATAAAAATGTGCGGTGAAAAAATGAAGACAACGTTAGTGGTTCTTATTCGAAGTATGATACAGTTAAAAGTGACCGATGAGGATAGGGTCCCATTAGCGCAGTTGGTAGAGCATTGTCCCGGAAAGACAAGGGTCCTGGGTTCGAGTCCCAGATGTGACCGTTTCCTTTTCTGATTTTTCTGTTTCAGATTTGCGTTTAAGAATCACTAATATTGTCTTCAATATTTAAAAAAATAATAATTATTTGTTTGTGCCCATACGCAATATGAATATAAACAAATATTTTTGTCAATATACCTACAAACTTAATTATTTCAAGACTCACATACAAATACAATATTGTATTTGAATTTGAATTTGATCTCACCTTAATATAATAATAAATATACTACGCGTTTGTAGATGGCGTTAATTTAATTATTTTATTAAAATACGATTTTTGCAAGTTATGCTTTACAATATTATTACTAATTATTTGTTTGCACCCGTATATACGCAATACGAATACGAATAAACAGTTTTGCATAGCAGCTTTTATTTTTATGGAAAATTCGTAATAGTCACAGAACGCCAATATAACCAAATTTTGATTTTGATTCATGAAACAAGATAAAATTTGAAACGTGCTTCTTTGAATGCGAGGCCTATTATTCACAGAACTACTAGTTATTAATATTACTTAGGGGGTATTTCACTATCTCTGATTATGTTCTGACTAAGCACTAATCCGCGGATTAGTCATTTTTTCGTTTTCACTATATCTGAATAACGCTAACGCTCGGGTTAAAGTTCGATTTGACTAATCAGTGCTCGAACCTCACGTTAGGCGCTATTCCTCGAATCAAAGATGGCGTCAAAACATTCCGAGTTTGACAACGGAGAATTGAGTCGAATTTTGTTGCAAATTATTATGAATACCGAGGTTTTTGATTTACAGAAGCAGGTGAAAGGGCGGCGATGCGAAGGCCGCGAGTTTTAAGAGCTCGAATGAATTTGAATGCTTGTATAATCCATCCTGAATTATTTGATTGTGTTCAAAATAAGAAACAATGTATTATAATTCGACACGAATCTATCTAAAATGACCTGATAATCAACATAACATAACCAAAAAATGCACACTTTGCGGTGTGCGGGCTGTGGCGGGAAACTGGATGACGGCGTTGACCACAGATCAATTGGCGTTGACGCTAGCATTCCATAGACATTGCGGCAAAACATGACAGGCGTGGCAGTAGATGGGGTAACTGCAAACATTTTGCGATGTTGCCAGACTATTTCGAGTGTTACCTATCCGGAAGCTCGGCAACAATGGTGAAACGGTCGCCGTTGAATAACGAAGTTATTCTGATCTTTAAAGTCAGCCAACGGCTAGCTAGTCAGATATTTAGCCCGACATAGTGAAATACCCCCTTAGATTACATTAGGTTATTCGTTTACGTTTTCATACGTGAAAAATTATTTCCTCTTTTTATTATAAATAAAAGTACATGGCTAGTAGCCTACCCTTACCCAGCTAACTCGTAGAAAAGTTATTTTATTTTATTTCAAATTTCGAATTGTCAATCCGCTCTCATTTTGAATGAGTTTTAAATCGGTGTTTGTGTTGTCAGCCCACACGTTTCAACAAATGACCGAAACTGTCGAGGAAATAAAAATTACAATGAGTATGTTTGATGAAGCCATAAATAAAGATATAAAAAACATTTTATTCGTCAAGTTGGACAAAGGGTGGCAATGCGGAAACATTGTGGTCGAATTCAATGTTTCAATGGAACATGAAAATACTCGAATTACCGTCAAAACCTTTTTTATCTGTTTCAATCTAAAGGGCTTTATTTAATACCTTAATTCAATTCAGTAAATCCGCATTCTATGGGGATTAATTTACCTGGAAATTATTGAACATAAACTAGTTGTTTTGTTGGAAAAATTCAAATCTGTGTTAAAATCACATACTTTAGATTAAAGGTCGGATCTTAAAGGCATATAAGTTACCACCACAGTAATTGAACTTACCCAAACTTGACCCAAACGCGATGCCAACTTAGCCATTGACTGGTTTAAATTTACATGTTAATACATCATTTTAAGATAAAATGTTTTAGTTGAACCTGCTGATAAGCAGTTATGTGACCCATTGCAAACACAACTATGTAATTGTAATAATTATGTATGAACTTAAAATATATATTCAAAAATAATTAATTTACTTATATATGAATATTGTGTAGTGAGGGGGTACGTGTGCATTGAAAAAATAATAATAAACGTCCGGGTTATCGGTTACTAAAAAAAAAGCAATGAAATAAACTTATCACGACGATTTCAGCTTTTAAGGACCTTTTATTTCACTCCTTACAGTTCTTTGTTTAATGCTGTGGCATTATTTCAGGTTTATGTGATAATCGTAGTATGTAAGGCAGCAAGTAGCTAAATATCCCTTTGAGACGTTATCAACTAATAAAGTCCGTCACCTTGTATTCCCCTAAGACTTCTTCCGACAGATTACACACTTTTTCGCTTTAAACTTCAAAATTCAACGTACTTTTTGGAGTGATTATATCCTCATTTTTGCTATGAAATCTCATAATTTATTCAAAAAATCAAGTATGACAATGTTTGACTTTGAAAAAGTATTTTAACGTGGAATCGTGGAAAAAGACATATATATATATATACGGTTTAGTATGGATATTTTAATTAAAATAATAATAAAATAGTAATACATTATTATTTATTGTTATGGTCTTTATTTTTTTTAAATCCACTTAAAAAATACTATAAAATTAATGAAAATTTTATTTTATTATAAAATGTAAATTTGTACAATTCTTTGCACTTCCATGTGTGAAAGTTATTTTAAGAGTAATGAATTTTACGAGTATCTTTAATATTCTGTTACTCCACTTAATGAATGATACTTCAGGACTCTCCGAAACATTGATTGGCTCAAAAAGGAGAGGCAGTTAAAAAAAAAATCTTAACACTCCAAAAATTAACCCATATTAGATGTCAGTTACCCAGCTTTCCCCTTCTCCTAACCCTGTGTAGTCTGGAAGTATCCAGCCTGTTGTATGATGACGATAAGGTACTGATTTCTAACAGTATAAAAGATCTAGTCTCTCGTGTATAATATGAAACAAGTATGTATGAAGAATGAGTTAATAATGAATGTAATTATGTTTAAAGTCATTGTGTTTGAAAGAGAGAGTATGAAAACAGTGTCCAATATAGTTGTGAATGATGAATACTTGGAGCAGGTGGATGAGTTTGTATTTTTGGGAAGTACGTTTACGAGAGATGGGAAGCCTGATAGAGATATTGAAAGAAGGGTAAATGCAGGAAACTCCATTAATGAAAGACTGAACAATGTTAGCGCTAGCAAAAAAATGTCCAAAGAACCAAAGAAGCGAAGCTAGCAGTCCACAGTGGAGTGTTGGTACCTACCCAGATGTATGGAAGTGAGGCATGGAACTGGCAGAGAAAGGATGAAAGTAGACTGAATGCTGCAGAAATGAGATCTCTGAGTCGTGTGTGGTAAAACCATGTAAGAAATATGGAGATCTGCAAAGAGTGTAATGCTGATGTAAGCGTAATGAGTAAAATCAAGCAGACCTGTATCATCCACATAGCAATTTATCTCTTTTTTAATACTTCTCGGAACATATCAGGAAATAAATTATTGAAACTTGATGCGTGATGATGGTTTGTTCATAACTAGGTACTAAACTCATATAAACACACTATCAAAAGCTAGAATTATTTATCTGATGTAATTTCTAGAAAATATTTTTATCCAAGATGTTTTTCGTATCTTTTAACATTATTTGGAAACATGTACTCTTATATATTAGGTATAGATTGCGCGTTGATTGATATTTTCAAGCAAAGCATTATGTCAGATTCGCGGAACCAAAATATTTTTTTAATTGGACAAAAAATTCCGGTTCAAAATCTGAAAAGGATTTTTGTGTACGCGAAAGTTAAAAGAATTTCAGTAAAATATGTTTGAAGACGGTTTTATCTCTTCGAATCTTAGAATATTGAATGTTAACTAATCGTTATAATTTATAATATTAAATTTATATTATTTTTTCATGTAGATAGATGTTTCAGCACTTGAATCATTTTTCAGCACTTGAATCATGTATCAGCACTTGAATCATGTTTCAGCACTAAAATCTTATTTCAGCGATTTCAACTGAATTATTTAGGTTCTTAAACATTTCTCCGCGGTGCTTTATTTATTTATTTGTATCATTGTTGGCCTTTACACAGTATAACTCATGGTATAAGACATGAGTTATATAATAAAAAATTAGATTTGCGTATGTAAAACAGCAAAGGATGGTAAACAGAAGTTAAGAAAATAATGTGTTAATAACAAAGATAATTATTAAGATAAAGATAAGATATTCTGCTTCAATAATACAATATTGTAATGCCAAAAAATATATATAATAAATATGTATAGCTAAGATAAGATAAAGGAGATGTACACAGTAAATGCTTTTGAGTCTAAGTGAGAATTTAAGTAATAAACAGCCTTTAATTGTACCAAACAATATTCGATGTCCTTCGTAGAAAACGGTTATGCAGTTATCATGGTGATATTAATATGTACAAATGTAATTTTTTTCTCGTCTGAAGTGTAGTACATTTAAAAAAATAACGAAATTAATAAAATTAGTTATTTGGAACACCAATGAAAGAATATTAATTTGAAACTCTCGCAATAATTTAGTTTTATACCTAGAATAATACAACAAATAAGTAAAAAAGAAATTCAAATAAATGCTCCAGTTTCTCGCAGTGAATTTGTAACTAAAGACACAAATAAGATGTAAGTAATGTCATTTGTATTCAAGGATAAAGACATTGACCTAAATGGGAAATTTTCTGAAAATAAAATAATGAAATCAAGACTTTGCGCATTCTGGTAGCATAAACTTGCGAATAAATTTTGTAAATATAGTAATATTAAGTTACATCAAAATTTGAACATAATACAAGGAAGAATTAAAATACATGTTCCTAAAATGATAAGATTACCCGTGAAGGAAATATTAAATCTGTACAAATTTAAGGCTATGCAAAGGTTAATCTTTTAACCATGTTTCAGACTGGTTCAAACCTCTTGGAAGGCTTTACAGAGTTTTAAATATACACTTCTCTCTAGTCCCGGGTTATTTCGGGTCTCATATCCGGATCATTTTGTGTAGGGTAGAGAAACATGAATACAATTTTCATTTTACATTTTTAGTGGCTTTTTTATGGCCAACGTGGTTACATTTTATCTTTGTCTTCTGCGAATTTTTGTGGTTGGGTTTGTTGCGGCACCATTGGGGTTTGTGGTTGGTCGTGTGGCGGAAACATTGGGGAAGAGGAAGAGATAGATAAATCATTGAAGCACATTGCAATTCAGAGCGTATCTTTACAGAGCTGTGAATTCAAACGATGCTACAATGATGAACATGATGGGCATTTCAAAACAGAATATTTTATACGTACCGTGTATTAAATTTTGACTTCTTGTTTTATGACAGAAATAATCAATTACTTGAACTAGAAATAAATATGATTAAGTAAACGCAATAATATTCCACTACTTTCAAAATCTATTCGAATAAACTAGTTTTTGCAGGTAATTTGCCAAAAAAACTACAAGTACATTTTCCGTGACGAGGATAATGATCTCCACACAAAGTTTTTTCAAAGCTTCCTTTAATATGTTTCTAGTGATTTCTAGTAATAAATTTGATCTTATTTTTGATATATTCAAATAACGTTGTTTAAGGCACTCTTTACTTTGCGCCATCATCCAATAATCGATTTCCCGCCATTATTGTGTTATTAATTTCCTTTTAATTATCAAAAGTTCCCTTCTGCTTTGAAATTCTGTTCCAAATAAATTATTTATCAAAATTGATTGAAACGTTGATAAATGCTCAATTATTTTACTTCATTTTATGTAAAGCTTCGATTTAAATTCTACATAAATGATTTGTTTGTTCAATATTTATAAATTTGTACTATATATATACAAATGATATACATATTTTTAAGATTGGTTTATTCAAATCCATTCATTTTTTTTGATTTGTTACAAATGAAGACCTTATTTGGTAAACGGAACACACGTTGTAATACAATCGTTCATAAATGGCGCTACTTTATTTATTTGATCAAAAAACATTTTTTGCAAGTTATGCTTAAAATATCAATATGAATTATTTGTTTGCGCGTGCACATAAGGAATATGAATAAATAGTTTTGTCATAGTTTAAATATACAAATACAATGGATTGAATCATGGTATATTAATTGCAAAAAGTGTTTTTTTTAACAATAAAATTAGCGTCATCTATGGACGTATAGATTACAACGTATGTTTCGTTTTGGGAATCGTTAAAGGGTTAAATGATGTTTCTGCTATCTATCAGTTTTGCAACTCGGTTAAATTTCTGTTCAATAATTTTTATGTTCTTAGAAAACCCTGTTTTATTTTTTAGAATAAATAATATCAACATTTTGCGGTATGTAGCTTAACAAAAATCAAAATTACATTCGTTTCTACAAAACCATCTTCTCCACTATGGTATATATTATACACTCTTACCTCTTCCTACCTCAAACACCAACACTCTTCGGTAAGGGAAAATGGCCCTAGTGTGGCTACCGAAATCCATCACGTAGATCTCTAGAGGATTTTAACGTCTCCCAGGGGCTGAAACAAGGTGATGGCTTAGCTCCCACTCTTTTCAATATTGTTCTGGAGCACGTCGTGAGGAAGACAATGATTGCTACTGACTCAAACATTTGCTACAAAAGCAATCAAATAGTTGGATATGCAGACGACCTTAACATTGTCGGAAGATCCTTACAGGCTGTAAGAGAGGTGTTTGACCCTTTGGAGACTGCAGCAAGAGAGGTGGGCTTGCAAATCAACGAGAACAAAACTAAAATCATGATGCAAACCAGAACCCCACACCGCAGAATAAAAGATAAAGTGAATTTTAAAAACTCCTATAACTTTGAAGTGGTCGAAGAGTTTGCCTACCTGGGCTCCATCATAACGCAGGACAACGAAGACCCAGTAGAAGTAAGAAAGCGCATCACAGCCGCTAACAACACTTACTTCGCGTTGCTGCCAGTGTTCAAATCCCGAAACGTCCATAGGAAAACCAAAATAACCCTGTACAAAACAATTATTAGAACGGTCTTGGCCTATGGATGTGAGGCGGGAACACTGACAGCAAAGTCTGCGGAACGGCTGGACACCTTCGAAAGAAAGGTACTTCGAAGAATCTTAGGAGCGGTGCGAGAGGGAGAGGCATGGAGAATCCGCCACAATAAGGAGCTATATGACATCTACCAAGCTCCCAGACTCTCTACTCATTTACGGCTCCAAAGACTAAGATGGGCCGGACATGTGCACCGAATGCCAAGCACACGTGTACCAAAGAAGGTTTTAACAGGACACCCGGGAGGCAAACGAAAGGCGGGCAGACCTAGGCTGAGATGGGAGGACGATGTCAGGAAAGATGCCAGAGGACTACTCCATGTTGCAGATTGGAAGACGACGGCCGAGGACAGAGGGCGGTGGAGGCTCATGTTAAAGGAGGCCAAGGCTCGAAATGGGCTGTAGCGCCATTGAAGAAGAAGAAGATCTCTAGAGAAATACTTCACGTACAACTTTGCAGCAGTATCGACAACTCATCACCTTAAGAAAACCCTACATAATTATTTATGTGGTTAATAATACTAATTTCTACTTGTTTATTTTTTGGCCGATCGATCTAACGCTGCTACCGGCATTACTTATTTATGATTTAGTACCTTATATTATACTTGTATATGCAAATGCTTACAAATAATTCAAATGTATGGTGAGAATAAATGTATGTACATTCGTGAACGTTTTAATTAAACAAATATATGAACGCTCAATTGGTATCACATAAAAGCGAATACAATAGAATGAACAAAAACCCAAAAAATAATTGGTATTTATAGCAAATAGGTCAAAAGTAAAAACATTATGTTTTTGTATTTTCTTTTCACTTTTATTATTTTGTGGTAATGATGTGAATTAGTCCGTTATTTTATACAATTTGAGTACTTTTAGTCTTATTTGGGTTAGGATTTCTGATAAATATAAATTCCCAAACTTCTAAAAGGTAAGTTACTAGGATTCTTATATGTTTTTATTAACTTATTTATTCAAAACTATATTTTTTAAATACTCCCGATATCTTTAGCAATATATTACCAGAATTTCAGAAGCCTTCGCACCAAAAAAAATACGATCCTTCAAATTCCAAAAAGCAAATACTTACTTTCATATCCCTCTTTGCAAGACCAATTCTAAACAAAACTCCTTGATCCACAGATTCACTAATATATTTAACTTATATTATTACCACGTTGACATTTTTGACGCGACCATACGGGATATAAAACAAAAATTCACTACAACACAGAACTCAAATTAGATCACTCAATCTACCTTCCCATCAACTCCCATCCTTCGTCCCTTCATCCTTGTGATTTCTCCCCACCAAACCTCCCCCTTAGGTAACAAAAAAATCACATATTGTCACACTTTCCTCGTTCACAATTCTTTATTATTGTATGTATGTTAATGTTTCGCGCAGTATACATGAGAGTAGGTATGTTTTCGCAAAGACTTGATTAGGTAGTCTTAGTATTAAATCCTATAATTGTCCTACATACATGTAAATGTAAATACATGTAAATGTGAAAATGACCGGAAAATTGTTGAAAGAATAATATGACAAAAACTGCTTTACTGTACTAGTCCTTTTTCTTTTATATTTCAATCTGGGTTAATTTATGAACACTGTCCGTCGAGTTTATCGGATGCGTAGAATTTACTTGTCATATATAATACAATTGCGGTTGGCGTGGTTTTGGAACTGGTCATTGGAGATTATTGCAAAGGGCTTGTCCCAGCAGCACCGTCTAACAAAAACTTATAAATTGGGAGTTGCAGTCTCCCGACGCCATTAATTTTAAGATTTCCTCTCCAAAATAAACACTAAAACTTTAAAAATATCCAGAATATTGTTATGTTTGTACATTTAAATGGTAACAGAAACATCGCTTTTTAAAAGGATTCAAAAGTATACCAATCTAACCACGGTTCTTGATTAAGAGCTTTTGTTAAATGGGTTTCAATTTTAACAATTATTCGAATGCGGTGTTTTTAAATTAGCGGCAGCAAATACAACTTATGTGTTGAAATTGTAAAACACTGGTAATCGTAAAACAAGGCTTCTTGGTACCAATGTAATCAGTACAAATCTGCCCGGTACAATCCTACCCGGTACAAACCTGACCTGTATAAATGGGTACCAGAACAGGCCAGGTGCAAAACTGCTGCATAATCAAAAGCTCGGCTTAGCGGAACCCAAAGTACACATTTGAGAAGACCGAAAGCTACAATATAATGCGAAGCTTGGCAGAAAGCAGAACCGGATTGGCTGGAACCTATTAAAACTTACCCTTTAGGCTTTTCTTGTCTCCCTTCTCCAGAGAACAAAAGTAATAAAGATTATGATTAAGGTTATTTATTATCTTCTTTCATAAGTCCTCTTTCTTAAATAGCCTATTTTTCTTCAAGTGATAATTTTCTTACACTTTTACTTTCACTTTGCAAAAAAATGCTACGAAATTTATTTATTTTTATTATTCAGTTTGTTGAAAAAAATTATAACATTTCAGATGTGAGTCTAAATCTCTATAATTGTACCATATATGTCACTGCCAAGACCCCTGTAAATGCGATATAGGACTTAAAAAACATACACACTTTTTGGCACCGCAGGCGAATTTAAATAAATTGGTGCGTGTCGCTTTACAGTACAGGAGGTTATGATGATATTGATAAAAAGAAGTTTATTTGGTACATTATCTCATTTGAGAATAATATAGTAATATATATAATAACATGCTTTCTTACACCGTTGTAGTTAATTTCTCATGGCTCATTTTAAATTTGTCATCGTGCATTGCACCTGACTAATCTCTGTGTGAAGGATGAGTCGTACCCAAGGGTATGTCATTTCCACCAAGGAACTGATTTTACCTTCTACAATCCATCTGTATAAATAAAGATGTAAATGTTCGTTTGTTCAAAACCTTTAAATCTACAAAAATACTTCAATGATTTCTTAGAAATGTTGACACAACGTTTCATTTGAATACGCGTTTGTTTGTCACCTGTGGCAGGTAACAATATGCTTTTTTTTAAAACAGTACCATCTGTTGGGCCAACATGTTGAAAAGCAGCGCTCTCTGTCGGACGTTAAAGCAAAACGCGCTACCGTTTCTCTATCTTACAAACATACTGATCCACAGCAACGCTTGCCGAGGTACAGCTAGTATATATTAAAATTGAGACCATCTTCCGTGGGCTCACCTTGTAATATCGAGTGCTTTACATATTAAACGAGATTTTTATTTTCTTATTATTTCCACACGAAAGGGGCAAATTTTCCTATGCTCTGTAGACTGTATTTTTAATGACAATTAATAAATTCCGGGTCTTTAATAAACAAATAATCCAGGAGCCTTTGAAAAACCTGTTTTCGTGCTCTGTCCTTTAGAATGTTTGCCCAAAGTTGTAGCTTATTCAGCTTAATTGCTGAATCCGGTCCTGGTGGAGAAAGTCTTTTAATATTTGATGTTTCACTCATGGATGAGCTTTGCGGTCAGGAGCAATTACCTCGTATGGACTTAGCACTTTTAAGCCGGATGATATACAAGTACCTTCATAATTCATATGACAATCGTACCCGGTTAGCAAAGAATGAACTTCCGAACACATTCTGTTAGTTATTCAATTTCTTACGAACGAAAGGGGATCATTTTCATTTCGTTGGTTTTAAGTGAAGAACTTTCGAAATTTAACGCAGCTCATCGAATTACAACTTTTCATTATTTAAATAGTTAGCATATCATGATAATTTTTCAAATCCTGATTAAGAAAGTATTACAAAAGTAAAGATCAATAGCTTTTTTTTAGAAAAAACAACTTTTTTACAGAAACAAACTATCCAATGAATAAATTACACCACCCCTTTGTTTAAAACAACTTTCCTGTTTATTTTAACTGTCAATTGGTTTAGGTAGGACCCTTCCTTTGCGACTACAAATTGAATGATAGATTAACAGTTTAAACGTTTTCCTGACGAAGGGCAGGATTCTTCCTGAAGCGATCGATATATGAAATAAATAACAAAGTGCTTCAAAACAATGCACGTATTAGCAAAACTTATCGTAGCAATTACAAACCAACCATTTTATTAAAGATTATGAACATAAACTTGATTACATATTTAAATAAGAGGGACCATCTTGATATGAATCTGATTTTTTTAAGAACTTAATTAGTAAAACCTTATATTGTAATATTTAATTATTGAAGAAAATATTAGCAACTCTCAAATAAAAATTTGAAACAGAAAAATTTAAAAACATACGGGCGCAGCTGGGACTTGAACCCAGGACCTTTGCCTTGCAAATCATACATAAAGATAGCAGCCAATAAAATATGCGTTAAGAAAAATGAAGATAATGTTGGTAGTTCTTATTCGAAGTATGATATACATAGTTAAATACGATTGAAGGAAATAGGGAATAGAGCAGTTGGTAAAGCAGCGCTCCAGCAAGGCAATGGTTTTGGGTTCAAGTCTCAGATGCCTCCGAATTTTTTTCTGTTTCAAATTTTCGTTTGAAAGGTGCTAATATTGTCAATAATAAAACAAAATTTATTGATAAATGCATTTTAATTCTAGACCTATCACTAACCGGGTGTCTGCAATATAATACCGAATACCCTAAAATAGTCCAACTCCAGGAAAGTGTCGGCAGTATCAACAACGCTGGCCGCTAGAGGCGCTGGTGTAGCACGTTGACGTTGACATTGCTTTAAATGGCGGCAAATGGAATTTATTTAGTACTCGGTGGCGGTGTTTTGCGCTCTAATTTGTATTTTGATCAATATAGTTGTTCCAAAAAGGAGGTTTTGTGTGTGCAGTTTACGGAAGTAATAATTACAAAGATCATAAAAACTCCAATTCGTTATTAAGGATGTAAAAAACTTTGACAGGGTTGCTGGTGAAAAATAAAACAAAATAAAATGTTCTTAATTACGCAAAATGTGGAAATTTACCATGAAAAACCAAATTATTAAAAAAATTAGGTTAATTCAACAAAGTTGTGTTAGTTCCATGTTGCATTCTGTATTCACTATGAAGTTATAAATTATATTTCATCGCCAATATTGAAGTTCAAAACACATTTTTGTATTGAAATATTGAATATATTAAATATTGAATTTTTTGTAAAATTATCACAGTAAACAGTATTTTATTACCTTTCTGAACCATCGAGGACATAGTTAATAAACTCTTTAATATCACCAAAAAAAACAGGAAGTTTATGTGTAGGTTACACAAATTATTTATTTTTTACATTTCTACAATTTATTGGCATAACATAAAGAATATATTTCAGATGAAATCCATTAAAATGGATGAAAGAAAACCATGGCGCACAACTCACGCTGCTAGGAGGCGCTAGTGTGGCAAGCTGCCATTAGAATGTACGGGAAATGTCAGAAGTTAGAGATATTATTAATATTACATGGTATCTGATAATACCACTGAGATAGCGAGGCAGATGTCAACCGTGTACGAATTTGGACTGAATAGAACTATGATAGGTTTGATCGTGTTTGGCGTATCTCTCGACTGTGCACCGGTGCCGAATGGATCAATGAAGATCGAAGCTTATTCAGTAGAACAAAAACAGCATTCCCATCTGTCGTATGCATTGATGTATTATATTTAGTCTATGGTCGTATGTGATCCTTTCTCCTGTCATTGGAATCTATCGGTCCATTAAGTAATGGGAAAAGCCTAATCATGTGGATTGCGTAATACATGGAAATCTGTACTTATATTTTGCCCTTGTTAGAAGTCGACTTTGAGTACAATTCTCCCGTCTGGAATCGTTCGAGCTAATTTTTAAAATGGTTACTCCAGCAATTTTATTGACATTCTCTTTCAAATTATTTAAATATGCTTAAATTGTCGGACAGAAGGATCATCACTAACTTGGTCTTTTTTAATAAAATTCTAAATTTTGCATTTGATAGTCAGAAAATCTGGAACTAACTATCATAAGTATTCCTCATTGCCCATAATACTAATGGAGAGAAATAATTATGCGGATTCTGCGGACATTTTCAATTTATCACAAAATAAATACAAAAAATTGTTACTAAAGTAGTTCAGTAATTTTTTTAAAATTTTGTATTTATACGTGCGCCAGATTTGTTCATTCTGCTAGGAGAAAAAACATTAAGTATAAAATTAAAATACAGTTTAATAAACAATACAGTTACAATTAGTATAAGAATAACTAAAATTATTTTGGTAGCATAACACAAAAAAAATCACATATACTCGTATATACAGCATACATCTTACGAAAAGAGCCAAGAGTTTTGTTTTGCTTTAAGGCTTTTGGTAGGTTGTTATAAAGTTTTTGTCCTTTTCTGTTTTGTGTGCACTTCGAAAGCCTAAAACCTCGGCAACTTCTCGAATGTTAAAAGGTCTTCTGAAGGAAAAACTGTCATTATATATAATATTAGTATGCAGATAATTAGAAAGCATGTCGTATTTAAGCTTGTAAATCAATGTTACCATATTATGTATCATAATATGTTGTTTAGTTGTCATAATATTTAAATTTTTTAACATAATATTTTGTTTAGTTGTCATAATATTTAAATTGTTTAACATAATATATTGTTTATTTGTCATCATATTTAAATTGTGTAACATAATATGTTGTTTAGTTGTTATCATATTTAAATTGTGTAACATATTTTTGACTCTAGTTAAAATAATTCATTTAAAAAATTATCCTCTTCTTTCTATTATATATGACCTGTTGTAAATTATTTATATTTTCGTTAAAAGAATAAAACACTAGAACAATAATTTAAATACGGAGTTACAATAAAATTGTATGCAAGACGCGTTGTCTTGAGATTCAATGTATTTCTGATGTATAATTTTATACAATTTTTACCAGTATTCCTATGAAAAAATACCTAACAAGATTGTTAATAATAAAATTAATATGTGCTAACGCTGTAAAATTTCAACTCCTAAACTGATGGGTACAAATAGGGTTACCTGAAAAACCGAATTCTAGTACTTTTCACGCAATTTTTACACCGAATCTTTAATTTGAAATATGATCTTGTGCAATTTCTCGTCTATCCTACAATATGTTTTTTTCTCTAAAAAAATTGAGAGACGATAAGACCATTTTAAAAACATATTTATATAATCTACTCGTATTGTGTTAGGACTAGCGATGCACTGTGTTGAACGCTGTCAATTATACTAATAAACTAACTTGAACTTTGTCCGATTAAATCTTTTTTTTACATCAAATTGTGACTATATATTTGATAAAAAATTAAACTTAAATAAATTAATCCCATTGAATTATCTATGGCGTAATAATTATTTTTGAAAACAATGGGTTATTTCTGACACCACTGGAGTTGACGTGTTAAACAAACAATGATATGTAACCAACAATTTCATGAATATTAGCTCTAGATGAAGAAGAATCAAAAACTAATTCCCTTGTTGTAAACATTTAACAAATACAGATAACAGATAATCAAATAAATCTTTTCGTGTACCAATGATACAATATTATGTAAGGTTTCTAGTTGTTGCTATTATTAGTATTAGGACAAGTCTCTACACCCCTCATAAAACACACTTTTTTCAGTAAATAAATTGAAAATAAAGCCTTAATTTTTCTCTTACATTGAATTGCGTTAATTAAATGTAAAACTAACAAGGCTAAAGCTCGTATCATATGCGCTTTCATCGGGCAATTACTTAGAAACAGGCTGGTAGACCCATATAATCCAGGCGGCTTATCGCGCAAGTTTGTCGACTGTAATTAACCCGACCTTAGGTACCTGCATTCTGGGTATCTCAAAGATAAGTTCAATATTACTAAATCATTTTCAATTCCAAACCGTAACGTAAAGTTGTCTGAAAATCCAATACGCCCTTACAGGTGATTACTTATTAGCGAACGTATTTAGATTTAAATGGTAATAATATATTATTTTTAAGCAATAATTATTAGCTTGAAACGCCTAATTATATATTTAAAAAATCTTAATAGAGCATCAAACCGGCAATCAGAAGGTTGCGGATTCAATTCCCGTCAGAAGATTTTATCATTTTATATAAGTGTTTCAGGCTAATAATTATTGCTTAAAAATAATATTCTATCCTTTGTGCTATGTATAAAAAACCTCGTCTTATAAACATTAGTTTATCATTAAAAATAATGATAATAATATACTCATTCAATAATTGCAAATTCATTTCATAGCGTCATTTTAATTTAAATATAATGTATAACTTTGTGTACATCATTATTTGACCAAAAAAATGTTTCAAAACCATTGGTGTTTTCGTCAGAAAAAACGTTAAATGAAAATTGGAAAAAATAAGAATAGTCAAACAAATTTGTACCTATAGAAAAAAAAATATTACAATGAGCGGTTATTATAATTTATTATAACTTACACACATTATTAAATTTTTATTATTCGTTACATTTTCTTTTGATTCATATGGCTTCTACAAACCAGCTTGAATTTATCAATTGGCGCAGGTTTTATAGTTTCATTCCATTCATATTGCTTTCCTTTGTGTTGTACACTATGTTTTGTATTGGATTTGTCCTTTTTTGGTACTCTTATTTCATTGCACGTCCTTGTCTTTGAAAGTCCTTATTGAATAACATTTGATTTGAAAAGTTTTTGGTAACACGTTGTTTATTATTTTAGGTATAAATATCGTCGCGTTCAAGGTCACCATATGTTTCACTGTTAGCCAATTCAATTCAATTTAATTTCATTCATATTTAATATGACGATAAGAGACGCAGATCATTTTCTCCGAGTCTTCCAATTCATGGAATGATTGAATTTTGCTAAGAAATTGAGAAGCGCATGTCATGTATTTTTCCTCTGCAAATAAAAAAACGATCAATTTTTTTGTAAAACGCTGAACTATTGCACAGAATTTTCCACTTTAATTTGGGAGGCAGTTATGGGTACCGCTGCCCCGGAAACCATATATTGGATAACCAACATCTGTGTCATAGGCCACCCCAAGAAGTTCGCTACGTTTGGTGACTTAGCAGGGGTGCCCGTGTTCATGGGGCGAGGTTTTTCCAGGTCTTGGCGACAGACTGGTTGATGGAACCCTTCTGACCTCTCCAGCAGGATTCTCGGAACTTAACCGTGCACAGCAGTGGGAGGGATGAATTCATACGTCCGTCCGTCCTGCCTCACCGACCCCTAGATTTTTAATAACTCCTCATACCTTTTTCCTTCCCCGTACTTCCTCCCCGACCTTTCCTAAAAAGATCCTCCACCCTGCATCCCCAAAGATGACACAGGCCCTGAGGGGAATTGTTTTCTTCAGGGCCTCGGGTGTAGAGCTAATTTAAATTAAAAAACAATTTAAAAAAGAAAACAGAAATTCCAGAAGAATCCAAACAATAAACACGCGACGTAAAATTGGGTATTGTTTTACCATTTGGTGCACAATTTGATACGACGCTCTTTTGTGTTTCTAAGAATTTGAACAATTCATCAAATTTCAAGTTCTGTGAAAGCCTATTTAACTTTGAAATTTGAAGAAATTATTCAAATTAAGTTTACTTAATTTTACGAACTACGCCTTAAAACTGGAAAAAATACAAGAACGACTACCTGAAAAATACTTCATTTCTTTAGTAAGAGAGTATAACCATATATTTCACCTTTATATTACCCAATTTGACCAAATGCTGCCATCATTCTTATTTATTATTATTTATACCCTCGAGAATGAACGTTGATATTAATTTTCTTTTCGGCGAACTATCTCCTAACAACTCTTCCACTTAATATATGGTTACTTCGCCCAACTATTCTAAAGTTTCTTCCTAACTAAAGCTTCCGCAGTTTCCTGATCAATACAAACTGTTTTCGTTCGTCCTATAATACCACGTTTTATTCTGAAGATTGAAAAACTAAACTTGTTAAGGAACTGAATATTACAGAGGAGAAACTTCGATCTTGGAAATATCTAAAAGGTACTTTCAACTGTTCGAATTTCTCGCAAAATGCTCTATAGTCGATAGAAAAAAATTGGTGTGTACTTTAATTGCGAAGTGGAAAAAGTTTATCGAAGTATTCTGAGGCGAAGATTATGTTAAGTTACCAAACTGAAGACTTTTCTTCTAGATTTGTTTAAGCTCTGACCTATTTTGATAAGTGGGTCAAAAATGGAAAGTTTTTTTTACAAGTACAAAATTTGACATTTTACCAGAATCACGTGCCTAATTTAGTAGGGCGAAATTATGGAAAAAATACTTAATTTCGGTTGTGGGTCTGTCTGTCTTTCGGTCTGATCAATGGACTCGGATTTGTTTTGAATTTAAGTGTCGTTTTCGAAATTGTAACTGATTGTGATTACCTTACATGGTAAAAAAACATTTAGGCATTTCGTCATTTTGAAAAATGAAACTGATGTATCAAAAATTCAAATATAAAAAATTATATGCACATTTTTTTTTTACCCAAAATTATTTTAATTTTCGGGGTTAACGCAATTATGTTGTTTTTTACGCAAATTAATAACGCCACATGTTTTTTCGCGGGTCTGCTTTTTTCCATGTTCAAGTAAGCGTTTATTTACTAAGTAGCGTATTAACTACATTAACTATATCCCGTGATTTTGCACTATTTCACTTTGATTTTAGTAATATTGACTAACAATACCTTAGTAATATTTAAGGATTCGCCTTTCGAGACAAGCAAGTGGATCATTAGCAAGATAAAGACAGTAAGTATAATCATCTAAACCAGTGTTGAGCAACCTTTTTTAACCACAGGGCCAGTTTATCCAGTTTCAATTTTATCGCAAGCTGCGGAGGTAGGATACATACAGCTTAACTTGATTAAATTAGCAGATGGTGATCTGTTAAATCTATTTACATATTTTTTAAACCTGAAATTAAAAAAAAAAAACATTGAAAAGAAAAACAATGCGCCACAGGTAAAAACTTGTTGTCTCCAAGGTTAAGCCAATAAATTCTTTTGATTTTATCATTCCGAAATATTAAAGAACAAATACGAAAAATGCGTGCAATTTTGGACGGCTGATTCAAAATAAACAGAAAAAGGTTGTTGCAAAACCCTTTGGAATTTTATAGATTTTGAAACTGTAAATTTTTTTATCATAGCACCCGGAAATCGGAACTATTTTTTTTTAAATATTATTTAGAAGCTTACCTACTCTTATGAAACCAAACCTATGAAAATATCAAGACTAAAGTTGTCCTCTAAACCCTTTTACAAAACTGAACAGAATCCTTTTAATGCTATTTTGACACCATTTTTTTAACCGGCAATACAAGATGAGCTCACGGGCCGCGTGTTCTCCATCACTGATCTAACCCAAAACATCTCAAACGGGACTATATTGGGCACGTAGCAAAGCTAACAGATAATGGAATTTCAATATCATTGGATGGGATTGAGAAAAAAAAAATGGGTGTGTCAAGCCTACGCAAGACAGAAGTGAAACTTCTAGTATTCTTCTCTCTCTCTCTTTTCATTTCATTCTCTCTTTTTTTCTGTCTATTGACATATTTATAAGTAGCATGTGATAAAAAAAATTAAAAGTTATAAAAAAAGAAAAAAAAAATTAGTTAAAGCGGGGATCGAACCTCGGTTCTTCACGACCACAGTCGTGCGCTCTGCCTGTAGACAGCGAAGATGAGTTAGGAGAGTGAGTTAAACTAGGTATATAATATTTACACCTTGCTAATGTTTTCAGTATTATTAGGGCTTTTTTATACTAATTTTCATATATTTATTGGCAGGTAGAGTAGAAATTAATATTGTTTAGCGTTTGCCAACGACCATACCATGTTGAACACACCGGTTCTCGTCCGATCACCGAAGTTAAGCAACATTGGGCGCGGTCAGTACTTGGATGGGTGACCGCTTGGGAACACCGCGTGCCGTTGGCCTATTTTTTATTTTAATTTCATGTTTTTTTTATTTTTTTATCATTACTATAATTAATAATATCATAAAATTCTTTAACTTTTCAAGTATGCTACAGGCCTAAAATATTACTTAGTGGATTGATATTATGGTCAACCATTGAAAAAAAAAATTCCTACAAACTTATTAATGTAATTACGATCTTTTTCAAGCGCGTATGTAATGATTATTTTTATCAACCTCGCACACACCTTGCTAATTTTTTCAATATTATTAGGGCTTTTTTATACTAATTTTCATATATTTATTGGCAGGTAGAATAGAAATTAATATTGTTTAACTTTTGCCAACGACCATACCATTTTGAACACACCGGTTCTCGTCCGATCACCGAAGTTAAGCAACATTGGGCGCGGTCAGTACTTGGATGGGTGACCGCTTGGGAACACCGCGTGCCGTTGGCCCATTTTTTATTTTAATTTTATGTTTTTTTTCATTTTTTTATCGTTAACATCATAAAAAATTTTATATCATTCTTTAACTTTTCAATTATGCTACAGGCCTAAAATATTACTTAGTGGATTGATATTATGGTCAACCATTAAAAAAAAAAAATTCCTTAAAAACAAAAAAATAATATTCCATGGCCGAGAATCGAACTCGGATCAACTGCTTCGAAAGCAACTATGCTGACCATTACACCACCAACGCCAGTTGTCGAGATGAGCTAAGAAGCATTTATATTTTACTATATCAAAAATATCCTTCCTTTGAAAAATAATGATTCTCCATAAAAAAGGAGTGCACTGCCCGGGAATCGAACCCGGGTCGCAAGAATGGGAATCTTGCATGATGTGCTTCCGCATTCCTAAAATAATTGTGAAATTATAAATACATCCCGGCTGCCAAAAGTCCATATTGAAAAATTAACAATTTTATGATTTTTTTCAAGTCACTGCTTGTATTTAATAAAATGAATTCTTAAAAATATCACCTGAAATAATCAAAACACAAATTAAATAAAACAGTATCTCAGAAAATTGACCAAAAATAATTTCCGGTACCGGGAATCGAACCCGAGCCTCCTGGGTGAGAGCCAGGTATCCTAGCCACTAGACCATACTGGACTTGCGAAATTGTGCGAAAATACGTTATTTAACTTGTTTAATAATTACAACGAATTTTGTACACCATTTTTCTGAACGGTGAGCGGTGGTGGGGGTACCCGCTTTTTCGTTTCGATCTTGACTCGGTTTTACTACGTTCCCGAAAATTCATTACGCGGCTAAAGAAGTTTCACTTCAATAGAAGTTGGTCACAGAGGAAATGGTATGATGACATAAAGAGAACTACCGACTTTGTTTGAGTGAGAACCGTGAAGAATCGCCATTATCGAAGCCATTTGTGGGAGGCATATCTAATAAAAAGTGTTTTTTTTTTTAATTATTAATGTGTGTCCCAGCTGCTCGCAACCGTCAGGAGACAATGAGACAATAGCATGCCCAATAGGGGTGTATTGTCAGGCTGAAGGTAGTGGGAAGGGAGAGGAGAGGAAATAGATGAAGGTGGGGAAGTTCCTGGGTACTAAGATTTGGTCACCAAAAACGGTTGAAGTTTAAGCAACCTTTCAATTAAGTAGAGAGAGTATTTTCCACTCCGGAACGGGTCGCAAATATTTTACATATTATTTTAAATGAATAAGCAGTGATATAACACTTAAAACAAAAGTATTTGCCCCCGTCGGGATTTGAACCCACGACCTCCGAATTACTAATATAGAGTCTGACCCTCGAATACGGGAGTCGTTTTGTTCTGTGTTTTTTTCACCTCATAATTTTATTAATTTATTAAAACAAAAATATAAATAGCCGCAAGTAACATTAAATTGTACAATTTAAATCACTTATTTGGCTGACTTGACTCCACATACCTGAAACATAAAATAAATTAACAGCACTTTTAACGATGCCATAAACCCGCCAGAAACAATTTAACGTATTCCAAACCCGTCACATAAATTGAATGCCCGGTGTAAAAAGTACAAATAATTCTTTAACCCCAGCACACCAACAGAAAAATTTAGGGGATGTTTCGACCAAAGGCATATTCTACTTGTTTTAGCACTTTTGTTGGGTAGGTTTCCCTGCTCTGGAATTTAGCTGAATAATGGAAGAACCTTTCGGAAGACTTGAATGAGTATATCTCTCACTCATTAATTATTGATCAGATAAAACGCCTCCCGAATTCCTGCCATCAACCGCCAATGAAGGCATCTTCTTGGAGCATCAGGTATGCAAAGACGGTGTCAATATTAATTACTTTTCGGAATTATGATTCTTAAATAATGCTTGTCAATTCGTACCAATAATTTAGTCTAAAATTCTTAAATATTCGTAATGAAACTACCCTTATTTTTTTTAAATAAAATTATAATTAACGTTGCGTTCTTAACATCATCATTAGCGATTGCCTTTTTGCATATGAATTTTGATCTTTGCAAAGAAGCAATCAATTTTAATTAATTACGGAAGCATATGTCCAGATAATTTAAGAAAGATTTGAATAAATTATACAATAACGTGATATATTTTTACAACAGTAAGAACAGAAATGTTTCTATTATTAATAAGTAAGACGTAAAAACTTTTTTTTCATGAACCCTAATTTAGCTCTGGTGATTTCGGGTCCCTGTGAAGGCAACACAGATGTTAAATCGGTTACAGGTTTTACATATATAGATAGATGTAAGAATAGTAATATTATATATGTTTTCCTTTTTTTCCTCCTTCATATAATCCTGTCCACTTCAAGACCCGCATTCATAAAGCCCTTTCCTATAACCCCTACCGTAAACCGCCTCAACGCTGCTCAACGGATTGCGACATAGTTCCCCTGTCTTTACATTGTACAGATAGGGACGCTTTTGTGAAGTGTTTCATAAAATGGAAACATGCCTCATGTCTCTTTATTTCATTTTAAACCGTCCTTAAAACGACGATATAAAAAAAAGCAACTATAATTTTTTTATGAAGTGACAAAAGCAGCAATTTGAAACATGTCATTATTATTTTGAATCAAATGAATGAAATAATAAATAAATAAAAATCTTTGTTTTTTTCAGATTTTTTATTATGCTCTCAAAGAAACCCGCATTTATTAATAATTTTTCTAACAAAGGTTTGGGAAGGATCTAATTAACTCTAGGAAAAATTAAAATAAAACCGACATTTAATTACACTGCATTACGCCAAGTCGTATTCTCTACTTGCTTGGTCCTTCGAGGGTCTCCCTCCTTGATCATAAGAAATATATCAACAAAAAATAATAACGCATTAACACGAAAAAAACGAACCAAGAATGAACAAGAATTAGTAACAATTGTAATATAGGACATTAATAAAAGCCTTAACAATTAATTTTAGTGTATTAGATTGTTCAATGCCGTAAAAATAATACCTGTTGAATCAATGATATTCAGTTGATTAATAGGATAAAACCACATTAAATGCTTAAAAATTTATGACTAATCTTTTTGTAAGCAAAAGTATTTATGCATAAAATTATTATATGAGTCAGTTAATAATTACCTGTTCAAGGGATATTATGGCTTAAAAATTGCAAGCCAAAACATATTGTCGGATTCCATATAAAAAAAGTAGATCACATACAGATTTAGTCAAAATGAAGGTATATCCATTCCAAAAATTGCAAATAAATACGGACAACGAACATTAATATAAAATGCATAATCACAATATAAGGTGCCAATGCCTATAAATAATAAAGATAAGACTTTTTATTTTGACATGGATTATAAATACGTTAGCATCCATTGATTATATGTACGTAATTGCGTAAATATGCTTCTGAGTGTATTAAAGTATATTGTCTGCCGTTGAGGGTGTATATATCTAT
Organism: Hesperophylax consimilis; assembly: GCF_061612785.1. Lineage (NCBI taxonomy): Eukaryota > Metazoa > Arthropoda > Insecta > Trichoptera > Limnephilidae > Hesperophylax > Hesperophylax consimilis. The sequence goes on along the minus strand of NC_142841.1, from coordinate 3,005,650 downwards.
GAGTATGTTGACTGTGTTATATCTATCTGTCTTATGTATTCTATGCCTTTGTATAATTATAGTCTTTTGAATTGTTATTCTTCTTTATCTATTCTCTATATTGTTGCTTCTCGTTATATGTGTGCTTTAGTGTTATAATTAATACTGTGAATTTGATTTGCTGATAAACTGCTATAACAGTTTGGCGTTTAATTGGAAACATATATTGGAAATTACTAGTTATCAATTATAATTTATGTGTTGGTTGCGATATAGAATTTTTTAAATCTTAATCTCAGTTTTCACGTTATTTTTTTTTCATTTTAATAAACGTAAGGCACCCGAAGACATTTTTTTTTCACAATACAACGTCGCTTTAAAAGTACCACAGTGTTTTATAAATAATTTTCAAGTCAAAGAAAAAATATACAAAGCCGCAAAGGCGTTCTTAAAGAAAACTGATTTCACACAACAACAAATGTTTAAGTGGGCAAACAAATCTCCTTTGAGATAAAACGGGTGTGTTTGTTCTCGGGTGGTTTCTCGGTAGACTTGCTACGGAGAAAGTAGAGTTACTGAGATACCTTGGAATAAGGCACGCGAGGGTCACATGGGAGACTATAGCCACAAGTTGTGCAATCTGCACTCTACCTACCTTTACAAAGCGATTTATTAATTCGAGTCATGATTTTCGTGGACATCACGTCGCGCTTGGCTTGTGTTAAAATATTTCTGATCATTGTTTGTTACGAACCGTCAGTTAGCACATTTAGTCTACGAAGAAGTAGCCTGAATATATGTATTTGAAAACTTCTACTTTCATCAGTGGAGGACTGAACGCAGTTGGCGCTACCAAAAAATTGTCCAAAGAAGCGACCACAATGAAGTGCTGGTACCTACCGTGATGTACGGAAGTGAGGTATGGAACTGGCAGAGAAAAGGTAAAAGTAGACTAAATGCTGTAGAAATGAGATCCCTGAGGCGTATGTGTGGTAAAACCATGTATGATTGTGTGATAAATATGGAGATCCACAAATAGTGCAAGGCGGATGTAAGCGTAATGAGTAAGATCAAGAAAGGGACGCTCGGATCTACGCTCGCATGTAGAGTGAATGAGCGAAGAAAGGAGTGTAAGGAGAATATACTATGCAAATGTGAATGGTAGCAGAAGTCGGGGACGCCCGAGGAAGACATGGCACGACCAAGTGAATCAGATACTTAGAAGAGTATATATGAGATGATGTATGAATGTGAATGAGGCAAGGAGTGTGTGCCAAGACCGAGTTGTTTGGCGGTCCGTCTTCTCTGATACCTCTGCGGAGAAATGGCGTGATGGTTAGTTAGTTAGTTAATTACTATCATCATTAAAAGCGGAAGATGTTGCTTGTGCAATGATGGAGGACTTAGCTAACCGAAGAATAAACCTATGACGCGACGCATAAGTGGGATGCTGACGCATACGTCAACTTAGACACTAAACGTCAAATAGAGTGAGGATCAATTTAAAAGCTGCATACATTCAAGTAGAGGGAAAAGGTTGTACATTTTAATGAAAAATCAATTAACTTTTGCTTGAATTATTGTTGTTTAAAACACACTTAGTTCAGTCATTCTAAAGACAAATGGAGCCTTTTAGCTTCGGGCGAAATAAATGTGGAAGAAGAGGCCCTAATACTTCTTATTTAAATCAGTATGCCTTGTTGTATGTTCCAAGTTTCAATTATCGCGTTTTTTTTTCTACTTCATTATTTACGTGATTTTTGATTGCTTAAAAGTATAAATTCGTTATTTATAATAAAATATATATTTCCTTATTTAACCTGCCCGTACAGCTGATGATGAAATATATCCAATGTCACATTTCATATTAATAACATCATAATTACTTCAATCGGAAATATAAATACCTACAAATCACGCAGACGCATTGACTCTTTCGACAGTTCTTTTCAACGATTAGCCGATACTCGTATAAATATATGCGAACGGCTAACTTAACTTAATAATGAGTGAAAAGAGCCACCAGCAACTTAGGAAACAGTAAAATTGAGATTATGTATGTTTTGTTATACTTTACAAGATTTTATTGTGGTGTAGAACTTACATTGCTTTCATGCAATAAACGGCGATGTTACAAACATACTCATCTCAGACGGGAAGCGTCGGATTGACGCTACGAGGCAGCCACTATGTGGGCGCTCCCGGCCATTGATACCTCTGGCTGGCTCTGAACATAATATTGTAGACAATCCTAGGGTCAAGCTCGGCACTAACCAGTATGAATTATTCCAGACTCCAATTCAATAAAACACATATTTATAGGACAAAGCAGGTTTATTTGTACATTAATCTTAAATCATTAAATTAATTAGTTATGAAGTTACGGGCTCGGAAACTATCACTGTTTTTTTTTATGTTAGACTTGATATAAGTTTGCGTGAGCAGTTGTTTATTTATTAATATATTTATTTAAGGAGAAAACACAGATACAGACAGTCATTAAAGGATAATTTTGTTGTTGACGGTTGTTAGAAGCGGGGTTTGTTATCCATGGTGGAGAAGCTAGGAAAAATTCAAAGTGTAAGTGAAATTCTCCACGGGCGCATTCCGTGCACCGCCAATCTGATGTCCCGAGTTCTCGAACTCAAGTGCTGATGTTTTCGGTCTCTGGTCTGTTCGCTGCCTTAGAGTAATAATATTTTTTTCTTTTGTTATATTGTGACATCTTTGCTACCATGTACTGCGAAGATGTCGGCTACGTACAACAAACGCACTTGACGGAAACGAGCAATTCATTATTTATTTTATTAATACAAGACTTAGAGGGTACATATTCTTTATGTGATATTTCATCTTCCATGCTAGGGATGACCCTGTGTTATGGCGGGTGAATTTTACAGTTTGAACAGAATCTATACATTACTATGATATGAAAAAGAAAAATAATAAAAATGATGAAAAGCTAGTTTTTGTTACATAAAAAAACAACAGTGAAATACTTATAAGTAAAAATAATGCCATTTCTAGTTTTTAACTTTCCTCTTGTATAGGTTTTACAAAATTTCACACTGCACTTCATTGTTTAAAGGTAACAAAAGTGTATGTACGAACAGTCTTCTCACGCCGAGCGGTGAAATCATACTGGCCTAGTAAGCTACACCCATTTGAGCATGTTTGAGTTTATTTGACGTTTTCGTGGTCTTTTCTCGCACCTCTTCTAAACTCCTTAAAAGCCAATCCTTTGTTGATCATACCTTATATGGGCATCGATGCACGTAGCCTGGATATGATTCCCAAGTGTTTTGTGGCGTGTCCAATAAGATTTGTGATCGTGGTATTAGTAAATTATAAAGGATATGGGCGACTCATAACTGGTTTTAGCCAAAATATAATACAATTGTCGCTTAGTTTTGAAAAATGCGACCCTTTAACCTGAATCTACACCAGATCTAACTGATTTGAAAACATTACATATTAGAGGATAGATAGATTCTCTAACCTTAACGAACAGATTGAAATATTTAGATCATAGTCGTCTGGCAATGGAAGATATTTTAATAGAAGATGCTCTGTGGAACTAGCGTCATTGATCCCTTCGTCACCAGTGCGCAGTCGGGAAACACACCAAAAGCGTTTCTTACATTTGTTCAAAGTTGACATTTGTCACATGCGAACGGGTTGTTTCTACGACTAGTTGATTTTCCAGCCTGTGTGTCCTCCCTCATAAAACATTGTTCTCATCAAGACCTACGTTCAATCATTGCTCTCCTTAAAAGACCTTTCACAAAGCATACCCAAAGATGACATAAAAATTGAAGAGAAAATATTTTCCTCAGGGCCTCTTGTGCGAAGTTAATGTAAGAAAAGGGGGAAATGTTAAAGCATTATCAGCCGTTCCCGAAAGTGTTTACAAGAAAAAATGACACCTTATTGTAGTGGCACGTTCTAGAATGTCTTCATGCCTCAGGCGCCAAAATGTCTCACAGCCTCTCGGCTAAGAATATCTTTGAGATAAATCCGCTTTTCTCCGGAGTACAATGCTGTTAGTAAACCAGATTATAATTACCGGGACCCGCGTGGAAACATATCCACATATTCCAGAGAAATTCATAACAAAGCTAAGAACTATTGTCGTCTCTTCACAGTGAATGCGATAACAATTGATGTGTTGTGTTTCAATCAGTTTACTCATAGGCAGTGGGGGCTCGTGGCTTTTGGGTATTATAGAGTGCTAATATTAAAAAAATGAACTTTTCGAAAATTGATTATTTGTATGAAGATTTTCAGGAAATTACAGTTTGACCGTGAATTTAATCAAAATCTTTATAAAAAAATCAAATTTTTTAATTAAATAAAAAATTGTTTTCAGCTACAACAGCATCAATAATTCCATGTTTTTAATACTAGCACTATAGAACTCCCAAAAGTTACGAGCTGCCACTGCTCCTAGGGAGCAAAGCATTAAGTCAATGAAAGAATATTATCGTTCAGACAAGAGTAGAAATTTATGAACGGGAGACATACATTTTTCCATGCGCTTTTCAAACAATCATAATTTAAAGTAGGTTTTATGATAACAACATACTATATAAAACGCTTTTATGTTCTTATCCTGATATATTTGGGGATTTTCTTCTATGGCCTGCAAAAAGAAAGCTTCTTCTTGAGATTGTTAAAGCTTATAAACTCTGTCTAAAGCTGCAACGGATGTGATAAGACAGAAAGTATCTCAGAATACCGACAAACAGGTAATTGTCTGGCACTTAATTTAAAGGGGCCATTAGTTTGGATTTGTCCCTGAAGTCTTGGGAAGACCCTAAACGCATCGAGCGCGCATAATTACGTAGGCAATTGAAATTCACAAAAACAGTAGAAAACGAATACATTGCAAAAGCGATAAAGAAAATTACGAAAAAATTGGTCGGAAAAATAAATATATTAGGTTACTGTAAGACATACAAACGACGGGGCAGAGCTTAACGGTTCTTGGTATCTGGTACTTATCGGCTACACTAAAATTAAGCGACGAAAACCACAATGTACGCAACACGATAGATATCACTTATACATTCATAAACATACGCTTCACCACAATCTACACATCTGCCCTGATGATGGACACTATAACTCTGTCCGAAACATTTGCTAAAGAATGAGGAAGCGCAACACGGCATAATATATTCCTTTCTCACAAATTTAAATAACTTATTCCATATTATGTTGTCTCAGTTAAAATCACAAGGATGAAATCCATAATTGGTTTTATTTTACTATATAATATTTATGTACACACTGATTTAATGTAAACTGTCGATTTCCCGAAAATTAATTAATAAAAATAATCTAAAATTTAATCATCATAAATCTACATACCTACACGGAGAAAACTGAGTAGTGCTAATATATTAAAAAAATATTTTCAAATTATTCGTATTCTGATTAAACACAGGATTGCAGGCCCTTAACGAATTAATTGATAGGTTTCTTGTTAAGTTTTTAATCAAAGAGGAATGTATTATCACGACGTCGGAACACGTGTTCAAAATAATCATAATATTTTCGCATTTCGTCCTTAAATACAATGAAGGTAAATAAAGGTGCACTAACATGTGTTCCGATATATGAGGAATTTACAAAAATTTTATCAGGAAAAGGCCTACAATCCTGTTTTTAACCAAATTACGAAGAATTTGAAGAGATAACAAATCTTGAAAGCGGAAATGAACCAACTTTCTGACGTCCAATCGATCTGAAACTTGATAGATGGACTCGTTGTCGATGACAATGTACACTATCTATTTGGTGGCAATCACACATACACACGCACATCTATACGCATTTCTCTAACATTGGATGACATTACCGCAGTTAATATACGAAATAAATATCGGTCTTACCTTTTTTGACTCAGTTGTTAGCGCGGTTGACTTCAGTCCCTGGGGAAGAAAGTTTTATCTTCGTTGAAACCAAAACAAAACAAAAAAGTTTTAAAATACATTTTCACAGCAGTTAAGAACCAGTCCCTGGGGGTTTATGTTCAATTCTCAGTCAAACTAAATACATATATATTTATATTTTTAATACATCTTTTGAAAAAAATACTTGCTGTTATAAAAACGATGGAATTACATACACAAGGAGATAATTACATCTACCGGTATTACATACGCCAAATGGCAGTGCTACACAACCCAACTGGACCTGGGTAGCGAAAATTTTGATAATAACTAAATGACAAATAAAACATATATAATATATAATAATAAAATCTTGTTGTTTAGAAAAATCGAAGGGCAAAGTTTCAGGGCAACGTTCTCTGAAATAACACCCTATTCATAGAACTTTCAGAGTTTTGTAAATCGGCAGGAAGTTCGTATGGCAACGTATGTAGGATAGAGATTTAATGCGTCCAGGACGGAGCGACGGCTTTGAGATTCTGTCATAAAATTTTACATAAAAATGGCAATTTCAAAATAATAATAGACGTTTTACCCCATCGGGCGATAAAGACTTTATAGCGCCCGAACACGGAAAATCCATTTTGAATATATTCAGTGATTTTCAATGGGAATAAAAGCTAAAAAGGCATCAGTTTTATGAGTTTTAAATCTGTTAATAGGCAAAATATTTTCAAATTCGAAAATATATTAATAGAATAATATATCTGGCCACGTCTCACCTTTGTCAATGTTAACTATTCCTATCGAATGTTGACTATCAACAGTTACCATACACCCTGCAGGCCACCTTTCTGAAGTTTTCATATTTGATATTGACGAATTCAAATCCCGGCGTGCGCAAGTAAATTTTATTTAATTGTTTTGTGTCTTTTCACAATTAATTCAGTAAACTTAATATTTTGCGATTTTGGCACGTTCCGTATCTACGTATCTACGTATCTCTAAAGTATCTACTTTCACTATCGTTCTGGTGCAACACTAAAAGAATCGAAACGTTGCTTGAAATGGCGTTAGCCGTGTTTGGTGACCAGATCTGAAGAGCCGGGTACTTCCCCACGTTCATCTTTCTCATGTCCTTGCCCTCACCACTACCTCACAACATTTCCCAATCGTAAATGCCATAGTTTCACTAACTCTAGACTGTTAGGAGCAGTTGGACTATATACAAAAATATGTTTCAAAATATTGTGTTAGTAAGTTGAACAATCTTTCTCTTTCAGCATACGAAGATTTATTTTATTGTATGCTTGAAAAAAGTTCTTGTCAAACTAACTAACTAACCATCACGCCGTTTCCCCGCTGGGTTAGAGAGGTTAGAGAGAACAGACAAAACAACTCACTCTTGGCATACTCCTTGCCTCATTCATATTCATTCATCCTCTCATATACACTCTTCTATTATTCTGACTCTTGACATGGCCCGACTTAAGTATTTGATCCACTTGATCGTGCCACGTCTCCCCCGGGCGTCCCCGACTTGTACAACCATTAACATTTTCACAGTCCTTGTATAGCTCGGTAATAAAAAAAATATTCCTGATTATTTAGAATATAAGAAATTTACTTAAAACCATAAAAGTGAGATGTAATTAAATTCAATACGAAAAAAACGTTATTAATATCTCCATGTTTAATGTGGTAATTTTGTGAAAACCAAAATGTATCGAAGAAGTAATGCGAATTATTGAAAAAATTCCCTCCTTTTTCGATTTTTCTGGATGGACCGCGTTTTGTTGCGACACCATCTTGTGGGAAAATTTCTATCGGAGCACCTCTTTTTGTGACACCCTGTTGCTCAGGTACTACTTTTTTCAACCCTTACTTTCATTTGTCGTAAAACTGCTTTAACAGGTGGATAAAGCCAACACAAAGAATTATTTATCTCTAATTATTATGACCAGCCAAAAAGGTTCATAAAAAGGTTTATGGACTTATCCCTTTACTTTGTACGCAAATTCCAGAATTACCCGCGGTCTTTTACCCGAGTGAAATTTCACCCATTTAAGCTCCACTCGCCATACAAAAGCGATTAACTCATCGGATTCTGATCACCGTCATAAATTGGATTTGAAAGTTTTGTGTACATTTCTTGGATCAAAGGGTTGCGAAGGAATTTGTATTCCTTGGTTCAAGTTCATCCGTTATTCAGATGAAAATTCTGGTAGCGTACTTCTGCAAAACACATTTTTGAAATTTTTGTTATGGGAAAGGTGTTTTCAGCTTGTTACGCCGTTATCTGAGATGTCTATGGAGTCATTGAAATATGATAATTTGAATTTAAACTGGGAATCGATCCGAGGATCTCCGTCTTACCGGAATAAGGCCTCTAACCACTTGGCCATTGGGATCTAATTATCATTATTATTTTTTTATTTTTTTTTATTCCTTTTTTACATTAATTACATACAATATTATATAAATCAATACGAATAATGGGAACCCACTAAGGCGCAGCCTATACGTGGGTAATATATTTAAGTTATTATATTATAACCTAGATAGTGATATTTTTTTATGTTGGATACCTAATGACTTTGTTCGATTATCAGTTAAGACCGTTACCTGTAATTTTTCTGTGTGTTGTTTTATTTCACGTTTCATTTAAATTTATTAATATTATCTTATTCTTCGATGGTTTATTACATTGGTGCGTATAACAATCAAAAGTTATTAAAAGAATAATTGAAAAATGATATATGATAAAACAAAAAAAAATCCTTTTTAGAATTCTTAGAAAAAGTACAAGGGAGATTTCTTCGACAATTTGTTCAATATAAGTTGATATAACTTGTAAATGATATCTGCTACAAAACATTAATGTCTAATCTAAAACAACCCTAATTTCAACCCGTAGAACCATTAATACTCTTATACTTTCTGAAATAATTACTCATAGACTGCCTTCAAATGTTAATTGCAGTATATATAAGTATCCCTGTTAAATCAACTCAACTCCACCATATGTTCCAATGTGACAACCATAACACTAACTATTTGTACAACTCACCACCAACGCGTTTTTACCGAAGTGCCAATATTTGTAGTCATTTTAGACGCATTTAAAACTTCTCCATGCTATACCAAAGCCAAAATAATTAGTTCGAAATTTATGTCATATATACATTTCTTTAATTTTAAGTTTCTATTATTATCCTTGTAATTTTTAACTAACTGGACTTTTAAAGTGAGCTGTCGAAAATTATACACAAAGTTTTTAAAGGATGAAATAACGTTAAACTGAAAAACTAAAAATGAAAAAATATTTGTAAAAAAATTACAATAACGTAAAATAAAATAGAAACTAGAACAATACTACAAATAGACAAATTACTAAAACTACTTTAGCAACGCTACTATAATTTGTAGGAATCAACAAAGTGCTGGTATAGATTGCACTTAATTCTATAAATAAGGTTAACAGATACCTATATCAATATTATGCCCAAACTTGTTGCCTAGATCATGCATGCATCCTATCGATTAGTGAATGTGTTTAATAGTTGGTTGTGTATGTATTGCAGAAGTGTGCTACATTTTTTCTTGTTTTCCTAGTCTTATGTTTTTAAAAGCCCTAAATGCGTTGAATAAATAAATACAACAATGAAAAAGTACTAAATAATGTCACTTTCCGTCGCTAAAAGCTGATTTAAAAAAGTAATTTTATAAGTGAGAAAATTCTGTCAGCCAGGCGAAGTTTGCGTCTTTTCATAAAGTAAATTGAATGAATTGTGGTTGAGGCAAACGAGAGAGTCAAGCAAACAAGCTTCAGGAGTAGCGCACTGCAACAATCTACTTTATTCGGCTTGATTCACTCGGCATTTCACTTCTAAATTAGATCGGTTCACTCCAAAGGTTAGACTAAGACTTCAACTCCAGCTGAATGTTGATTATATATGTGCTTTTGTATTTGCAATCTGGAAATTTATTTAAATTGGAATCTTATTTTTGTTTTGTTATTTTTGTCCGCTTAAAATAAGTCATTTTTAAATCAGTCGAAGAAATTTGTCAAACTATTTAAATATATAAATATTTAAATGTCATTCGTATTTGAGATTTAATTTTTCTTCTTAGTTATTTCATTATACAGTAATATAGGTACATTTCCCGCCTGACTAGTAATATATTATCTGCCGAGGTAAATAAAAACACAGTATCTTCAAAAACAGAGAGTTTCAAGAAAGACACAGTGTGTTTAGTTACGAGAAATGTTATGAGAAAGCTAATTGTGTAATCAAAATTTGTAAATTCACTTTTTGAGTAAATGAAAATAGCAAACTTTGTATTAAAAAAAATCATCATATTTCAACACAAAGATTTCTTCACAGAATACAAAGTGTATTGCAAATTAAGATATATAAGAATAGACAAATTGCATTTTTATTATTGAAAAATTAGAGCAAAGAATCATTTATTCTCCTAAATCGCTAGAGTGTTTATAATTAGGTAAATACCGAACTCCATTTGAGTTTCCCTTCTCATTTACATTAGCCTCACTATTTCAGCTGACTCTGGGCAATTGCGACACTTGTGACATACAAAGAATCATATAAATCATATAGATAATTATTTTTTTTATTTTTTATTGTTGATACATTTTTTTTACAATATTTCATATTTCAATTTAGTAATGTTGGCCTCACTGGGTTGTTTACCCGTGCTGAGGCCCCCATTTTATAATTTAAGAATTTATACATTTAAAAAAAATAAAAGAAAAACAACATTAAAATAAAGATAAATTTAAAATAAAAAATAAAGATTAAAAATTAAAATATAATTATAACACTAAAAGAAAAATATCAAAAGAGAATGTAAATCGGCATTTATAATGATATATGTGTTTGTGCGTGTTGCGTGTTTTATATATATTTTTTTTTTGTGTTGCGTGTATATGTTTTATTCTTTTATGTTATAGTATTTTGGTAATATTGTCTTTTTGTTCTTTAATCCATTTTTTTTTATTTTGTGTTTGAATTTATTTTTATTTTCCTCAATTTTTGTTTCAAGTGGAAGACTGTTGAATGCTTTAATAGCGTGGTATTTATGGTGTCTTTGTCCAAAGGTAGTGTTTACCGTCGGAGTTTTTATGTTTTCTTTGTACGCTTGTCTGACCGGTCTATTAGTGATATTTTGTGTTTGTTGGGGTTTGTTTTTTTTGGTCGAAAATGTAGTTTAGTAGTGTTTTAACATATAATTGGCGTATATCAAGTACGTCACAGCTTTTAAATATTTGGTCTGTGTCGGTTAGTTTATGTTTTTTGAGTATTACTTTTAATATCGTTTTCTGTGCGATTTCTATTTGAGCGATAGCTGCGTTTGTTGCTCCTCCCCAAGCAATTATTCCATATTCTATTATGAAATGCATCTTTGCAGATCTGTTTAGATTTTGTAGCTAAAGTCATTTCAAGTAGTATTTCTGTTCTGTATGTTAAGGATGATCTTGTAAGAATTATTTTGGAACTGGAGCAAAAAGTTTTCACAGTACATGCGTAGTTGATGCGAGCTCGATTGCGTCGATTATATATCGATATAAAGCGGAGCTACATAAAGCGGCAAGGCTGTCCAATAGCAAAAATTTTATTCAAATTTTACTGGTTTGAATCTGCAAAGTGTTGCTTTGAGTTGAATCTAGCCGCTCACGCTGTAGCGAAAACGTCAGCTAATGACATTTGACGAAAACACCGTACCGAGAAAACAACCGATGTGACAATTCGATTTTTAGCCGGAGTTATAATTAGATCAATTAAAACGAGTGCCTGTGAATTCCTCCACCATACGAGCGCTGCCAAAATAACCATATCATCGAACATCACAACCAACTCTTCCGTAAGTCACATTTGCGAATACCTATCTTTTTGGTTCGGCGAACGGAGCGTTAATTTACATAGGCACATACCTGCCTAGATTATAACCATTATAATCTAACCTATGTCGACACAGTCGACATAGTCTACAAGATTATTGCACACTGTCTATTATAATACTCAACAGATATTAATAACTGTCCAATGTCAATCGCATCAATTTTGGGCGAAAAAGTCAAACAAACTGATCAAAATTTAAGAAACCGTTACTGTACAAAATAAACATCAAGTGAAAAGAGCACAGCTTATAGAAACATCATTTTTCTAAAAGCTAAGCCAATGTTAGAAATACTACAATATTATAGTATTTAAATATATCTACGATCGCGTAGCTGAAGTCACATGTCATTTGTTATGTAAGACCCTTCCAAGTGACCGAGACTATTTGATATTTTCTCGCCGCGCCGCGTCGCTCCGCGTTGCGTTCGCATCGGCTTCGCCCACATAAACGCAGCTTCAGTATAATATCGACGAACCCATTACCCATAGCCATGCCACAACTCAATTCATCAACCCTATAATCATAGTATAAATATATTATTACATTACATCTATAATATAATATTACAGAAGTGCGTCTCACACTACCATTTGTTAAAAATAAATTAATTTGTGTAATGAGCTAAATAAAAATTTTCCAAACACAATCAGGATTCTTGTTTTACCTGAGCTTGGATATTACGACTATATTTAAAAATATTTGTTTATGCCTTTTGTCACGTTACGAAAGCTCAAAATATACCTTGTCACGCGCTTGGTTTACTTTTGAAAAACTTAATCTTTAATGTTTCTCACAATATTGTCAAAGTATTAGTTCGTATTTTATTTATAGTTTGGGTCTACCTTTTTATTAAACTTATTGCTTTTTTTAAATACAGCTATTTTTTCACTTTCGTTTTCGGTAATGACTTAATGCAAGCTTTGGAAGCGGAAATTTACCCTCTTTCCGACACCCGATCGAGGTGAAACTCGGCATATAGATTCGTTGTCGACGACAATCAATTATATTACGAAAACAAAATTGAAATTCAAATGAACGTATTTAAAAAACAGTATTTAAATTAAAAGAGTACTGACAGTGTGAACCAACATGCTCGCCAGGAGATTCAACTGGTGCAGTCCTCCGGTGAAGAAGCTACTATTTCAGACATACTGAAAGAGCTTTTACACTAGCGAACTATGGACAAGTTCCTCACAAGACGTCATGAATACACTCCGAGTACAGTACTATGAATTACCAGAAAATATAACATCCATTATAATAGCTATAATTATTTCAAAGCACAATTTAAAAAAAAACTTATAGGTTATATGATCATAAGATAGGAATATGATCATTTATATGTATGGGTTAATCTTGGGTGATTGGTTCATTCCTTTAGATGTAAATTACATATTTTATTAAGATCAGAGATATGCGTATAGTTTGTATGAAAATGAAACGACCCACCTATGTTTAATAGTAGTGGTTTATTATGGTATGCACTGAGTTGATATAGTGTAAAGGTACACTGATTATAATTGTGATATAATTAATTAATTTAATGGAACACGTGAAAACTGAAGTTAGTAGAAAGAAGTTAGGTTGTTACGAGAAAACGAATGGAACCTAGAATGAAATTTGCTGGTATAATTGGCCTATAACATTTCCTGTTGATATTCTTCTATTTTGAATAAATGTTAGCTGTTAGTGGGTACCGCTGGTAGGTACCGGGTAGTAGTAGGTAGCTACAGACTGGAAACATAAAAATAAATATTTTTAAATACAAATAATAAAATTAGTTAAAAAAACCAAAATAAAATTTAATCTGGGAAGGTTTATATTTTGTACATATAAATATCCAATAAGCAAATTAAAATATATAGAGTTAAAAATGTTGACCGATAAAATGAACAAATATATACTTCACCCAAAATCATTATAATATAGGTTTGTTCATTTCTCGCGCAATATTCCGGCAATTTTCCATAAATTTCTTTGGAATTTGTACCAATTAAGTATATCCATTGACCTGTGACTGGGGAACGATAAATTTGTCCAACTAATTCGCCGATTTCTACTCCAGTCAGCTCCGCTGGAGTCATTCAGACGGGAAATAATAATATAAAGTGATCTTTGTCGAGGAGACCTTTTTCTTCTAGTGTACTTGAAAAGGTTGTTGAAAGCTGTTGAATTGAAGGACTATTTATTGTTAAATAGAGTCCTTTTATAAAATCGAACTCCACTGAACTGAAAATTATCAGCCATGCTAAAATATGTGGAAAATTTTCATCGAACAATTTTATAGCTCCAACAAACATACTAATTCCGGTTGTCTGTGATGATGTGCGTTAGTCATTCCTGCGTGAATTATTCTTTAGTGAAATGTTTCATGTGCAATGAACTCAAATTTACTTTGAATTTTGAACTGATTGTTCAGACACCTTTAATCCTCCAAAAATAATTATCATAAAAAAATAGTAATTATTTTTAAATGTGTATTTCTTTCGTTTAAATATTTGACAGACAACGGCGTTCATTCGGAAGGTAAATTTTCGGTCGTCTCTCTAATTTTTCAACAAAAAAATAATTTTAACAAAAAGAAAATAGATTTTTTTTAACATATTTTTATTTAAAATGTTTTAAATTTATAATTAGCTTCACAAATCATGTACAGTGATTTTTCACAGGTCTGCGCTGGTTTAATGATAATAATACACATCAATTCATGGGCGCTTAGCTACTGTTTTTGACATTAAGATAATTTTAAAATATCAATTTGCTTGCAAAATTGTTGACTTATTTTATTGTATGTTTTTTGACAATTTCTAGTCTACTTCATCATTTGTACCTATCAAAATAATTTCCGATTTGCTCGATTATTCCCCATCTTAAAAATATATTATCACCATTTGAAACATCTTACAGTATTACTATTTTTTGACGATAATGATGTAGAAAAGTTCTCTTCAAAAACCAAACTTATTTCCAGAAAAATCGGAGTCTGATTTTCCATTACATCATCCCATCCATAAAATTATTCTCCGTAAACAAATATTTCATCTAATTTTTTTCGTGCCAGAACATTTTTTTTAAAGCTACTTCGAGGGTACTTTATATATCTTTTCTTTAGGTTTCTCTCTTGTCAAAATCTCATGATCGATTCACTATCAAACGTGCCTGATACATTCATCTTATTTTTGCCATATTAACTTAATTTAAACACATTTTGAGCTTTCATAAGTATAATAATCATATTTGCTCAAAAGTATCTTTTAATATGCCTGAATATCTTTTTGCGATATAAACTGTAATGAAGAAAATAAATTGTCATTTAAGGTGACCAAACTTAACTGTACCTTTTTTAAAAATACTGTAGGTTAAAATTGACCTTCAGCCAATAATATTCCTTATCAGACTTTCATTGACACACACAAGGTGACCAGCTCAGGCACGGGGTGTCAACCGAATTTAGTAGTTAAGTTATTGATAATAGAATACAATTATTATTGCAGACAGTGTGCAAATCGCATGTATATCATTTTCTTGATTTTTGTAGTCAACTCTGGTCTGGAGATGGAGATGAATAGAAGCTTTTTACCAGACTTTCTCTATGTAGTTTGCTTATATTACACAAACTTTTCCAATTGAAACCCTTTTCTGTTATTCATGAAAAAAATTTTTTTCACCCACAAATAGTACTTTATAATATGACGATAAGTCGGTAACATGATGTAAATAAACTGTGTTGATTGACCAAATACAGGATGTGACAAATCTTTTCTTGTGTTGGGTATTTTTTAGTAAATAAGTGCGGTATCAATAAATCGATGAGCGGGAGTGATTTTAAGTTTCAAGCGCTTCGCGTCCAATGACTTGTTGTTTCAGAGAATTTGAACAATTCTTTAAATTTTAAAGTTAATTTTCAAGCTCTGTGAAAGCTCTTTTCAAGTTCTGTGAAAATTCTTTTCAAGTTCTTTGATTACTTGATTTTATTCAATAACTGATCTATAATGATTTAATACCAGAACTTGAATAGGAGTTTTACTGAAGGAACGTTGAAATTTGGTGAATTGTTCAAATTCTATGAAACAACCCATCCTTGGACAATTTGCGACTGTTGGTTTTAACGGAAGTCACTAGAAAGAGTTGCAAGAGCTAGAAGCAATAGTTGAACACGTGCCACCATAAACAATAATCGTAAAAGTTACTAAGTTACTATTATTACTGAGATTTTTTTACGTAGCTCTAGTAACATAATTATAAAAAATCTAAGAAGATAGGGTCAGTGGCATTATAGAGATTTTGAAAATCTAAAAATAAAAATAAAATCACTCCGCGTTCTCCTTTGCGACTAACTAAACAGTCTAAATACGCCCCTTCTAGCGCCACCGGGTCTACAATTGCAAAAGTGGTTATTTATCAATATCATTTGCCCCGTGAAATTATTATTAGTGACCCCGCGCGGGGTTCGAACATCCACCAGAGGTTCATCGATCGCCCGGGGCGGTTCAACAACCCGGCGCGCCACTGCCGAGTACCACTGCAGTTTATTGCACGTGAAAAAATTCTACCATGAAACAATGTGATGTTCATGGCTGCATCGACGTATTTGAATATTCCGCCCACATAGTTCACAATTCAATCACTTGTGAATAGTTGAATAGTTAATAGAATTGTAAAACTGCTGTTTACGCTGCTTTTCTTTCAATGAATATTTACCCTACTTGCTATCACTATCTAGTATATTTTGTTTATTTTTACTAAACATTTGATCTATTATTTTTATGAAACTATTAAATAAACTTTCAATGGTAGTGCGTATTTTTATAAGCCATATGGCTAACAGCCATGGAATTAAAAGGATTAAATTAGCTACTTATTTCCGTTGACCTAAGATCCTTAGGCACAGGTGTGGAAAATGAAAATTTACGTCTGCTTTTCTTTGCCATGTCAAGAGCCTATTGCCTTGACAAGGATTCAGGTGTTTCTGTCCACACGGAGAAAACTTACCGAAATGAAATATTGCTAACTTATTAAAAATCTAATCAAATTATCGTATTCCTGCAGGCCTTTAACGAATCAACTTACAGGTTTTCTAAAAAACTGTATTTTACCTCTTTTTATTCGACATAAATACACACATTCGTAACATAGAATCCTTTGACCTACAACCATATAATTCATTCATAATTAATTGTGGGCTAAACAAACAAATTCAATTATTAATTTCGTCACAATTTTGACAGCGGAAAAACACGCAACCTTAAGGACAGTGCATTGTCAGTGGATGTTTATCAATATAAATAATTTACTTTGGAAGTTCTTTTGTTTACAGATCTATAAATACAAAACTAGGTACCGACGCATATTTTTTAAATACCAAAGTCTATTACAAAAGACTTTTTTTCACCGGTCTTATAGACTAGATACTAGAAGGAAATTAATCTTTCTTGAAACATATTCTATTTCTTCACAATCTTCCCTTCTATATTGTGTTTGCCCATCAACCATTTAGCAGCCACCTTTGGTCTGGAGCCTCAAAATACTTAAATAAAAACCCTCGACTCTGTGCGGAATCTGACTGTCCTTTTAATAGATTCGTCTATCTTAACAAACGGATTGCGATCTTTAGAGCACGGGCGTTAGGCGGCATGTGTTCTTCTTCTATATTTGAGAAACGCGCTAAACGTTTGGACGAACGATTTTTGTACATGGTTGACATTTATCACGTCAAAACGGGTCCTTACAACAACTCAGTGTTAGATTCAACAGCTCGTCTTTGGATCGAGTTGCCGTCTACTATTTTTCTCCCTCCTACAAGTGCGCTCCTTTTTCTTCTCAAAAACACCCTTTTTGAGAAGAAAAAGTGTTATGTTATTAACATGAAAATTATATAGATAGTATAAATAGTTACTCCCTCCAGAGTTAAATGGGCAATCAGAGGGTTTGACCCTTTTAAAAGCGCAGGAGAGGATGGAATCTTTCCGGCACTTCTACAGAGGGGCCTAGATACAATCCTACTTCCGGTGACGAAGATCCTGAGGGCATGCTGTGCCTTCGGATACATCCCCATACCATGGCGGAAGACAAGGGTAGTGTTCATATCCAAGCCGGGGAGAGCTGACTACGACCAACCAGTTGCATTCCGCCCAATTAGCCTCACCTCATTTCTTTTGAAGACAATGGAGAGGCTAATGGACAGGCACATAAGGGACGGGGCACTGAAAGAGAAGCCCCTCCACGAGTTACAGTTTGCTTACCAAGCAGGTAAGTCAGTCGACGCGGCACTGCACAGGTTGGTGTACAAACTGGAGCAGGCACAAGCGACTGGGGAACTGGTGGTAGGGCTATTCCTGGATATAGAGGGAGCATTTAACTGCACCACTATTAAATCCATTGATGAAGCGGCAGAAAGACATGGACTCGACAAAACCACCAGAAGGTGGCTGAGGAACATGCTCTCAGGCCGGATACTTACGGTGACAAGGGGTGAGGTAAGCATCAAAGTGCTGGTGACACGAGGGTGTCCACAGGGAGGGGTCTTATCACCCTTGCTGTGGAGCCTGGTGGTGGACAACCTCATCCGGAAACTCAACAACAGGGGCCTATATACGCAAGGGTATGCGGATGACATTGCAACCATAATAAGGTGTTGGGATGCAGACACAACCCGAGGCCTTATACAGTCAACACTGGCAACAGTGGAAGAATGGTGTGAAGAAACAGGACTGTCAGTCAACCCAGACAAGACAGAACTAGTAATCTTTACGCGTAAAAGGAAACTAGAAGGATGGAGCAATCCAACCTTCTATGGAAAGGAATTAGTACCCTCTGACACGGTTAAGTACCTCGGAGTCATCATAGATGCCAAACTGAGCTGGAAAAACCAGGTGGAAACTGTAGGCAGAAAGGCCTGTGCTCTGATGTGGGCAACTAGGCGAATCTGCGGCAGAACGTGGGGTCTCAAACCTAAAATGATGCAATGGCTTTACACAGCCGTTATAAAACCAAGGATCATGCACGCAGCCCTGGTCTGGTGGAGGAGAACAACACTGAAAACAGTGATGGTCACACTCAATCACATACAGGGACTTGCATGCAGAAGCATCACAGGAGCCATGAGAACCACTCCAATACTAGCCATGGGAGTGCTGCTGAACCTACCCCCACTAAACATAGAAATAGAGGGGGCGGCGATGGCGGCAGCCTACAGATTACATTGCAATGGCCAATGGAGAGGAGAGTTGCCCAGAAACAGTCACACGGAGATAGGAATAAGACTGAGGACAATTAGTCCAACGGCTGGGATGAAGCAGGACGGCAAGCAAGCCGAATACTTCTTCGGACAGCTGTTTAAAGTGACGTACCCCACAAGGGAGGAATGGGACTCGGTCCCAGGTCCAAACTCCAAACAGGAACTAATCTGGTTCACAGACGGGTCCAAGATGGAGGAAGGAACAGGGGCCGGGGTCTGTCTACAGGGATCTAAGAGGGAACTCAGTATACCTCTAGGAATGCACTGCACTGTGTTTCAAGCTGAGATGAAAGCCATCTTAGCCTGCGCACAGGAGAATATGAGTATCGGGTACAGAAATAAGAACATAAACATATGTTCGGATAGCCAGGCGGCCTTAATGGCACTGGAAAGTAACCGATGCGACTCCAGACTGGTGATGGAATGCAGGACTATCCTAATAGAACTGGGGACCATCAATAAAGTAACCCTGCTCTGGGTACCAGGACATAAAGGTATTGAGGGCAACGAGCGGGCTGACGAACTAGCAAGGAAAGGGGCGAAAGCACCACTTGTGGGATCTGAGCCGGCCGTAGGAGTAGCAGCTTGCCACACCAAACTACATATCAAGAGGTGGGTCAAATCCCAACACTGGAAGGAATGGAAGAAGGCACCCGGAATGAGGCAATCTAAAGTACTCATAAACGGACCGGACCCTAACCGAACCAGGCAACTACTCGATATGGACAGAAACTCACTGAGGGAACTGGTAGGACTATTAACGGGACACTGCCATCTCAGGAGACACATGCAACTGTTGGGAGTGGAAAACACCAACATCTGTAGGAAATGTGAAGAGGAGGAAGAGACTCTAATTCACCTATGGTGCCAATGTCCCGCTCTGCTGGGAATAAGGCTCAGATACCTGGGAAGACACAGTGTGGAACCAGAAGACATCGCCACATATCCAATGACAGCCCTGGTGAACTTCATAAAAGGGACCGGGTTACTGGCAAGGGAATGAGGTAAAATGGGAGATAGTACAATGGGCCTATGGCCTAAGTGCTCGCGGGGAACGTAAGTAAACCGCCTCCGACTATAAAAAAAAAAAAAAAAAAAAACATGAAAATTCCTTGAAGAAAATAATTAGGACTAAAATGAGTGAACCGCGCTACCACTTTAGCCAAATCTGCCGAGTTTCAGCTCGATCGGAAATCGGTAAGTGGGTTAATTTCTCTTAGACTTACACTTCATTCATTCATTCAAGAAAACAAAGTCGACATTCAAATTAACATATTAAAGAAACTCATTTCCTTTAAACTATTATAGTGAGAAATTTTATACTACAGGATAAAGAATAATAAAATAAGTGCATTGTGTTTCGTGATTCAAATATAAGCCAAATTTGGGCACATATTTCCATACAAATCTGTTTTTCACCGTGATCTTGAAATTCCAATGGGATGGCGATATACAATTTCAGGCAAGTGTAAGAGAGACAGACCGCGTGCTAAATGGTCTTGAACTAAAAGATACTAAGGCTGTGGCACATTCGTTTCCATAAAAAAATTTCAAATTCATTTTTATATTACTATTTTTTTCATTTGAAACCGAACAAGAGTACCGACCGTCTGGAACCAGTTAGACAATGACATCCCCAATCGGGGTATTTTGTGAGGCTGAAGGTAATGGGGAGAAGAAGGAGATAAGGAATAGGAAGGTGGGGAAATATCAGGCTATTCAGATCTGATCACAAAGCCATTTCAAGCAAAGTTTCAATTCTGGATGGTGGTCTTACACCAGGACCATACTGAAAATATCTTCCACTGTATGTTATTTTAAATGATTAATTTGTGGGCTTTGAACCCCCGACCTCCAGTTTGCTAGTCGAGAGCCTTACCCTTAGACCACGGAGGCCGTAGAATCTGTATCTTCTTTATTCTACGCTTTATACCATACAAAACTAAAAGATCATTTACTTTACTCCTCACTTATTTATTTTACGCGGGCGGCGGTTGGTTAAAAATAATTCGTGCCTTTTTTTCAAAGCTCGTTGCTCTGGATAGATATTTTTCACGTTTCAAAAACATTAATACCGTAGTATTTTTTTATCGAATACGTGTTGAATTTTTCAATTTGTAAAAAGTGTGCGTTGAATATTATCTGGATATATTCATCAGAACCACTCACACTACAAACACTTGGGTGTGTTGTACACGTATACACTACAAAGTAATACACACATTACCGGTAACAAATTTACCTACCACAACTAAGACATTTATTTTATTATGATAACACAGCGTCGCTCTAGTTCGTTTTTGTCCAACAGACCATTTTTGGCGTAATTGTGTTAAGTATGTAGTTGTTCTCCGAAAGCATTTATTTATACGATACAAGTGGAAAAAAAAATTAAAATATTTTTAGTGTGTTTTCAAGGCGCAGTGTGTCTTAATTCTACCAAAATTAAATCAATATTCCGAGCTTGTTTATTTAACACTGTGTCCTACATTCAAATTAAAAACGTGTTTTCTGCGTAATTTTAAACATTTAGAACAAATTTTACTTAAAAATAATAATTTCATTACTTTAAATCATTTGACTAAGCTTAGAATGGACTAATTTTATTGTATATGCGTTTTAGGTAAAAAAAACATTGAAGCCCTAATTCCCCCGATTTACATTTTGGTCTCTTGGACAAAAACGAACTGGAACGAAGAGTCAGTACAAAGCATATAATACAAACTGAAAAATAGTAACACTGAACTAATAGAATGGTAGGTACCTATCTACAAATTAGGTACACCTGAATAAAGCAATGACAGATTGCAAAAAATAAAATGCAGAACCCCTTTATAAATATATTATTTATTTATATATAAATATTTAAAAAAATATAATAATAGCAACAAACATTTTAGTTCTCTGTAACTTTTTATTAAAACAATTCAAAACTTTTATTCACTTTTTTGACCGATTTCAGTAATTTTACGCCATCTTTAATAAAAAAAATACATAAAAGATCAATATTTTTTAACATATCATTACAAATAAATTCCGCCACGAGTTGTCAGTATCAAAAATTAAAATATGAAAAAATAAACAAAAAAAAACATACAAACAAAAAACCAAATTAACGAATCTTCTTAGTCTTATTATTCTTCTCGAGTGTTTGAACCTAGAAGATTAATCTTTCAAAAATAACATTCCTAACTTCATTGTACCAGTATTACGCGCATTTGTTTTAGCTGAGAGGTGTTCGAACCAACGAATATCAATTACTAATAAACGGTAGGTAAACAATCTAGCCGCAGAATACTTGACCCAAAACTTTGAATAAATTACTTCTCGGTGGATATTCATTTTACGCAGCCACCCGGAAGTTTCCGAATTACCAAAACTTTTCCAACATTCGTTATGGATAATAATCCTAGTTAGTTAATCCAGATAAATATAGAGGAAAATCGTTTTTAAATTAAAAAAGTTTTGATAACTTTCAAGAATTAAATTATGTTTAATAATGATTACTACTATCTTACCTGTGTTCCCTTTTAAATGTAATTATTTAAATACTTCTATTTGAATTTCACTTCGGTGAAGAACTAAAGCAAATCTTGGAAGCGGAAATTAACCCACTTCCCGACATCCGATCTAGGTGAAACTAGGTGAAACATATAGAGCCGTTGTCAATGTCCGTGCATTCTCTCAACTTTTGGTTGCAATCACGTGCACACACGCGAATATATAAACATTTTTCTAAAATTGGATTTCAATACAACACTTAATATACGAAATCAATGTCGGTCCTACCCGATCCGCATTTGGCTCGGTTGGTAGAGTTCTAATCTACTCAAGTTCCTGGTAGGAAGGTTCAAACCTCAGTCAAACCAAAAACAGAATTTTAAAATAGATTCATTGCAGTAAAAAAACTTTTTTTTTACTGGTTAATTTTTTATTTCATTAATTTCTTTATAAAGAATACAATATTTTTGTTTTTTAAGACAAAATAATGAACAGGGAAGTCATTTATAATGATGTTAGAGAATTCGAGGATAGTGCCGGACTCCGGTTCGCTTCATTCTTCACAATTAAAAATATGCACAATATATCCCCGGAAATAACTTAAAAGAGATTTTTTTTGGCAAAAAATACAGTCTTTACCCTATCACAGGGGAAATATGCAAACTGCTTATTTTGTCAGCTTAGAGTGAAAACCTCGGATGGCACATTTTCAGCAGATTGCCTTTTGCGAAAACGAAAGCAAAACTCGTAAGGCATCTTCTCGCTTTATAACAACAGTGCACACGGAGAAAAATGATCCTGTTAAAAAATTGATAGCTTGCCAATTTCCTGATAAAATATTAGTCTTTCCGAATATTTCAAGAACACGTGTTCTTTTCATAGTAAATATCTTGACGGAATGCGACAATATTAGTATTTTTTAATATCAATATCAATATTTCTATAAACACGTGTTCCGTCGTCCCTATAAAACTATCAGCTAAAATTCGCTTTTAGCTGATAGTTTATTAGCAACTCTGTCAATTCATCCATTCAGTTAACAGTATTTTATATCAGTAAATTTTCTTCGTGCATCTACTGACAATTATCTCAGTAAGTTTTCTTTGTGCACTTACTGACATTTATCTCAGTAAGTTTTCTTTGTGCACCTACTGACAATTATCTCAGTAAGTTTTCTCCGTGCACCTGCTGACATTTATCGAAGTATATTAAAACTTTCAACACCATTTCTCTGGTGAGAAAATCTGAAAAACATCCTCATTGGTGTATCTTCGGGGTTATCTAACAAACTTTCTTAGTCAATAAAACTTCGGCTTCGCTTCAACAAAACAATTGAGCTTTCATTGTGATAGATTGACAATGACTCATATATATCTTTATTTTCACGCTGTTGGAATAATATACCTTGAGGTTCTTAGCTTCTTTATTATCATCTTAGTCTCGACAGCTAACGCCATTTATGGGTTACCTAATCTACTTATCTAGGGCTATCTATAAGTGAGATTATACACTAATATCGAGGATATAACGCTAATTAAACAAAATATATTTACTGGACTTACAACTGCTTTACCGTGCTTCGGAAATTGGTAGCTAATCAAATAATTATAACGGTCTCTCATTTTTAAACATTTTTATTTTATTAAACTCTTAAAAATATGGAAAAAACATAATGGCGTCTTGCCATATTTTGAGACAGTTAAATGAATATTTCATAGCTCTGTAAGCAGAGATGTGCAAAATGGGTACCCAAAACCATTTGAAATGCAAAATGGAAATGGGTCAAAACTTTTCCATTTGAAAATGCAAAATGCAAAATGGTTTTTAGAAAAGCATTTCAAATGCAAAATGCAAAATACCTATTTTCAAAATGCATTGAAAATGCAAAATGGTTTCTCAGGTCAAACAATTAAAATAATTATATAATTTTTAAACAATTTTGTCATTTAATATGATTTAAGATTTTCACGGCCAAAAGTATTTTTGTTATTTGTTTTGGGGTGTTATGCCGTGTTGCGCTAACTCATTATTTAGAAAATAATGAGTTAGCGCAACACGGCAAAAATAAATAACAAAAATTTTGTTATTTAATAATGGACATCAATGTAGAACAAACATATTACATGATGGTAAATCCAAAAACACCACGACTTCAGATTATGAAACCACAAAAAATTTGCGCGGGTCTAATGTTGCCAACGTAAAAACATAGAAACTGCTATCTAACATTTAAAATTACAGCGTCATGGCTCCATGTTCAGTATTTGAATCAGTATTTTTGTAATGGTATCACTCAATTGCCAGGGCTCCTACCAGGGAGCAACTTGACAAATGTAAATTATCTCTCATAGCGAGGTTGAGGACCGACTGATATTTGGTGTTTATGAAAAAAAGATGAGAGGAGATAGTAGGAAGAATGTTGCAAAAAAGCATTTAAAATGGAAAATGCATCGAGAAAAGCATTTAAAATGCAAAATGCAAAATGGTTTTTAGAAAAGCATTTAAAATGCAAAATGCAAAATACCCATTTTGCATTTTGCATTTCCATTTGAAATGGATTTATTTGAAATAAAGCACATCTCTGTCTGTAAGTCCCAATAGAAATAGCGTTACCAGCTGAAAATTTGTTGAATTGAACTGGAAATTCAAACAGTACCTATTTATGACGCTACAATTCACATTTTGAGAGTTTTAGCTGCTTCAGAAAACAAATATTTTGCTTTGTAGTTAAAGTTATGTACTGGAAGTACAAGGTGGCGCAAAAACCCTCACTCGATTTCCTAAGGCCATAACTTTCTTGGAAAATAAAAAAGTTGTAGCACAATCACTTTGTATTGTTCACTGCTTTGTTAATAATTGTTACATTATTTTTTTGCAGAAACTAGTCATTTTGCAATTTGACAGATCATTAATGAAATAAAATATAACCTTGTAAAAAACGAAAAATTTATTTAATTTAACACAAACATCATCACGGTACAAAATTAAACGAATAAAAAAATTTACTGTTTATGTACACAAATAGAGCGAGACAAACTATATAATAAAATAAAGGAACATTGAAATAAAAATAAAGGGACAGATAATGCAATATATTGCAAGAGACAAAGCCTCTAGTGAAGGGACGATTAAGATGAGACAATACCCTAAAATAAAGTCGGAAAATCCCTAGCAAATCTCTAAAATACAGTGGGGATCATAATGACCTAACTGATGAAGTCTTGTAAAAACAATATTTGACGACGGACCTACGAATTTGCCTTCTCGGGAAGTTATAATTCATAATCTAGAAAAAAAAAATTTTTTGCTTACCGCTAATTTTATATTTGAAAAACGTTTTTAAGGTACTGTTTTTGTTAATTATAAATGTAAGTAACTTAAATCCGTAGGGATCGCTCTAAAAATATACATATATTATCGTAACAAATTCGTCGGAATTAATTGAAATGTAAGCCTCGTGCAAACCCCCGTTATTAGAGGCTTGTGTCGCCTTAAGGAATAGTGGGAATGTTCTGAGTTTAGAGGAAATATATTTTATATTGGGCTGTTGGACTTTAGTTTAATTGATTACTGAGAATATATATTTTTTTAATTTAATGGTTTCTTTATTTCGAGTGCTTACAAATTATGTAAACTGTTATCATAACCACTTTTGTGAAGAAAATTAGCACCGGCGCTGTGATTGAAATTATGATCTTTATCGATAAAATGTTTGGCGAATTCCGAAAATCATTGTCATTTAAGCATATAAGACGGTCTTTAATTCTAATGTTGACATTGCGCGTTATTTTTGTTATTCTAAAATTAATAAACTATTTTTAGAGTCACACTGTGGTGACACCCATAATCCATTACGTATTACATGGTCACGGGCCCATTCCGCATCCGAAAACACAATATTCGAAAATTAATTAATGTGAAAGACCGGAAAATCACTTGAAAACTTCACGTGATTATTTGGGAATCCTTTTTGTTGATAAAGTGAATTGTGAAATTGGTATTTCTAGTTAGGAATTAGATTTCATTCATTAATTTGGAACACACAGGAAAGGTATTTGGTAATTTCATTAGTTGATTCCCCTAAAACTTTCAATGCTTGGTTCAAATTATTCGTATTAAATTTATCGACTGTGTAAGTCCAAAACAACTTTTTTCAAGGATTTAGAAAATTGACTATATTTTTTATATATAATGTTTAAATATACTCAGTTTTCTCGGTGCTATATTTTATTGCACAATATACTCGTACGTTCTTCTATAACTAAAAATTAAATATCGACAAAATAATCTCACAAAAAATCACTATTTCTGCATCAATTTCATAAGTGTTAATTTAAAAATGTTCCTATATTCTTTACCTCTTATTTTTATTACTAGGATAATCCCAAAAGTATAGACTTCAAAAGATTGGGGCAGCAGAGAAACTTTTAATGCGGTTGTTGTTGGCAACACAGGTGTGTTTGTTATTTACCCCTCTCCCAAGCAAGCCTACGCGCACCTCACTGGAACGAAGTCAAGTATTACATACCTACATCCCAGAGGTGTAATGTTTTCCCCCCTCAACGTTCTCGTTAACGGATTATATTTTGTTAGGTTTGATTTGCAACTTCTCGCGGTTTATCAACCCTTCAATCTTAACGAATTAATATGTCACGTTGTGTCAATTTTTTGTTTCGACAGGGATTAATTCATTGAAGGATCCTTTTAATTGGTTGTGGTAACTTTGGTTCTTTTTAGATGAGGCGTGTTACATTCTGTATGGTTTGAAAATAAGACAATGACCGACTACCCTGATTTTAACTACCTTTTCCTACCTTGTTTGCTCGCCCAAACGTTTCCGGTTGCTGCAGTTGATAATGTGCTAATATAATGAGACAATTAATTACAAATTAAGTACATGAAATTCACTATAGACAATTCAATTCAAGATGCACAAGATTCTAAGTTAATGATTTGACTATGGATTGTTAGTTTTGTGAGTTATTTCTATGAGTAGGTATTTTCGGGAATAGCTAGAGACAAAACATGTGTTGCTTTCGATTGGTCTCCGTCCAAATCCCACCCATCAACGTGACCAGCTCGAGAGCAGCCAAGTTGATGGTCCAATCCCAACACCTCCAGAAATGAATTGAATATCGCTCAGCGACAGATGAGATAATGACATGTTTTGCCTCCTGCCGGAGGGTGATGAAGGTGGAATGTGGGTCCTTGGTGGTAACTGTTGATGTTGATGTTGATGATGAATGATGAAGATTCATCTTATACCGTTAGGTACAAGGAGCTGCTCTGGTCCGGTGGCATGATAGCCTGGTGTCAGGAACCATTTGGGTCACGTGGGTAGCGCGAGGTTTAGGTCGCGTCAACCTCCCCCAAATCGATGATGAGTTGAGCTTCGCCAGCATGCCGAAAATTAGGAGTCCACTCTACTAACCTCAAACATAAACATATACTGAAGTGGTTTGCATCAGCAACGTCAGGAGTTCGGGAGTCCCGTGAACACCCCTCTGGTTTACGCTCGTAAGGATAATGATGAATTCAGCTTCAGTTTGTTCGACTTCGCCTCTGCAGTCACGCTACTCCAAATAGCTCCTGGCTCCAGTCTATACAGCTTCTCGTTCCAGTAGAGGTAATGACACATATTTATCATATGTACAATACAGAACATACTTCAAGTCTTTCGTCCACACTCAAAATAGTCATGTCAATATTTAATTTGAACGGGGCGTCCATCCGACATAACGAATGTTTCCTAGACGGGAGATTTTACCCCACTTCAAAGTCATGGTCATTCGCTCTATCGTTTGTTACCCTCCGTTCGCTTCAAATATCAAAGAATGGTAGAAATTGATATCCTCGACTTCCGGCGCTAAGGATCAGGGATACTGGAATCATCAGGTCGTGAATCTGAAATCATCCGATCTCCGTCAGCTCAAACGGTTTCAGTCGGAGTCAATTTCCAACCTTATTCTGGATGACTTCTCCTCCTATAGTGGGGTAAGTACTTATTGGATTTGACAGGAAGGACGTCAGAAATCGCCGAGACAACTTCATATTCGTCACGATCCCTTCGTTCTGTCAGCGAGAAAATCCTCCTCACACGCCAGCCAAGAATAGCATAGCCCTTATCCGCTTTGTTCCTTCGTCTACCAGCTAACTCAAGTAGGAAAGCCCACTAGCAATTTTCGTTCCCTTCGATCTGAACTCAGTGAAAGCGTCCTCTCACCAGCTGAAAATACTCGAAACAGAGGTCTATTCCGGGTGACTATCTAAGGCTGGTCCGCCAACACCTTCGACAGAAACCGGTGCTTTTACGGGAATAACTCAACCACACCAATAGCAGGGGAAAAAGCCGGCGCTGCTATACTAAAATAGACGTTATATCGGTATCCAGGGTTATCGACTTTGCTAACACAAGAGTCCCTATTAGGCAAGCCAAATTACAAATTTCGTTCCCTTCGCTTTTGTCGCTTTGGTAAGATAGGACAGCCTACGGAAAATTCGTATACTTCGTCCCCGTCAAACCCATGAAAAATTAAAATCTCGCTTGATAGAATAGGAATGCCAGACAGATGCACTCTCTCGGCGACTAGCCTCGATCCGCTGCGTTATTCCGATTCAAAAATGAATTAAAAGAGCGATGTTTGAATAAATTATATTTAATTAAATATATTTTATGAATTCCGTATAGAATAAGTTGAATTCCCAAGGAGGATACGACAACTCATTTTCAAATAACAGGCATTGAAGCATTTAATTTACCGTTCTATCCGTTACTATAAAAACACTGCATAAATACAATGGTTTGTGTTCTTTAAATTTTGGCGCTAAATATAACTACTAGAGAATTATTAAATCATTTTAAACTCATAAACAATGTCTATTGTTGGATGATCTAAAGCGGTTTCAGGGTAACCGTTCTTCGTCCCTTTTTTTTAATGGCCAGGTCTCGTAATTTATGACCTCCTTCGCTAACGGGTACCTATAGTGCTCAAGTTGAATACCCTTACTTCAAAATACAATTGGATTATTTGGTTTACATTAAGGAAATAAGTGTTAATAATTAGATTATAATAGACTTACCGATACATCTTAGTGTCAACAATCCAAATAATTATAAAAAAACAAACACAGTCACATGCAGAAAACTCATGCTGTTAGAAAACCGCACCTTCTACACTAAATGATTTTAGCCGTGTTCGCGTCCCGACGATTAATTCTTGTTGACGCGCTTCCTAGTTTTTTACTAACTCGACTATCTTAAAACGCTGACCGATCCTGATTATTCCTGACCGCCTCCCACCGTTTTCAAAACCTGACTATCAAAACTGACTACCCGCCCGCGCTCCTTAACCACGACTATCGACTTGCTTCTTCCGACCTTCAACGCTGACTGTCTTGACCGTCTCCCCGCGCTTTCAAATCCAGACTCCCAAAAACAGACTACCCGCCCGCGCTCCTTAACCACGACTATCGACTTGCTTCTTCCGACCTTCAACGCTGACTGTCTTGAACCGCTTTTTCTAACCACGACTATCGACTTCCTCCTTCCGATCTTCAACGCTAACTGTCTATCCGCCCGGGCTCATTAACCACGACTATCGACTTCCTCCTTCCGATCTTCAACGCTGACTGTCCCGACCGTCTCCCCGCGCTTTCAAATCCAGACTCCCAAAAACTGACTACCCGCCCGCGCTCCTTAACCACGACTATCGACTTGCTTCTTCCGACCTTCAACGCTGACTGTCTCGACCGTCTCCCCGCGCTTTCAAATCCAGACTCCCCATCCCCAAACCAACCCCCCAAATCACCATATGCGATTTCTAATTTATGTTCTTTTGAATTCTGAATGCTTTTTGTTTTCAAAAGACAGAAATGCACTAAAGGAACACATCAATTATGGCCCTAGAACCTGTCACATTAATTTTAAATCGTTTCAAAACCAATAAATTGTTACTCCTCCAGTAAAATGTCTAACTCTTTGTTCAAAGGATGAAACTTGACTACCCCCAGTCCAGTGGCGTGTTGGCCCACCAGAATTTTGGCTCGGCTTACTATTATCAACCACCATCACGGAGGTCTCTGCCGATACAGTGCATGTTCCTATTTTTTTTTCTCTACCCTAATAAATCTAAACACTTGTTTTAAAATCAGTTGTCCAACATCTGGTAATCTCCTATGTCGTGAGACCAACTGAAAATTTCTTTCCCACCATAATAAATCAACAATAAAAAAAAATTTATCCCAGGGCGAGTCCATCACAGAGGAAAAAGAAAATATTCTGCTTCCGTGGTCAATTCCAATATATATATATTACGACGTTTACTGCATAATACACAACAAGAACAATAGAAGTTTGTTAATGTTTAAATACCAACAATAACAAAAAACTTAATATAATTTTCCATTTAAATGTACTTAATAAGAACACAAAAAAATTTTAAAAAAACCAGTTCCGATGACAAAAAAAATAAATTAAAAAACAATATATTATATTGCAGGTTGACAATCCGTACTTTTATTAATTTGTATTGTCTCACAATAATTAATTCGAACAAAATAATAAATATTGCGGCACATTTCAGAGTTGATGATACTATCTGGTGAAAGACCATCGTGACTGGATCTGAATAGAAAGGTACTTCCACTAGCTTTAGCGTCACAAAATACCCCAATTAGAGAAGCTGTAGTCTCATTGGCTCCAGATGGATGAGAGCAGTTGGGACTGTTGTGCGGTATTCACATAAAAAATAAAATAAAATAACTTATTTATTCTCCCTAACTGTAATTCCCGGCAATCGTCGTTATAAATCAACTCGTTTACTGTTGTATATTAGTTAGGTACCTTCCTGAAATAATTTAAAAATGGAAAACATGAAATATTTTTTTCTTTAAAGATTTTATTTAGTTATTCTAGGAAGTACTTAACCCAAGTTCGTTGCTATTTATTCGAATTTCGAATAGGTGGCAGAAACATTACGTGACTTTCTTCGTGTTTTTTCAGAACAAACAGATCGTTTTCGGTACCTACCTTAGAGCCAAAATATATATTTTCATAGATATGCTTCCTGCAAAAAAAATTCCAACTTGATAAAATACATACTCCTTGGAAATTGAACTGATTCGAGATGAGAAACAAAAAAGATTGAAATAATGTAATCCCCTTTTTCCTAAAACTTGACTCCACGGCGACACGTTTTTGATATGAAGTTTGTTCTGCCGTGTCAGCTTTATGTATCTATACATCGTATATTTTAACGTCACGCGTGTGTCAATATCCTATGAAGCTTGCGGCATACTGTGTGCGGCACAAACGTGGAATAATCTATTATTTTCATGGAAATTGGACCATTTTTCCTAAATTGTAGATTCTGTTTTTATGGAAACTTAGAGAAAAGTTATTTTATTTATAAAGATGATTTAATCCTTACTACATACGTATTGAAACTATTTTAGTTATAACTTACTTGTTTTTGGCAAAATTATGTCTTTGTAAATTGTACCGTAACAGATAATGTTTATATTTACAAAAAAAATATATGTCTATCCTACGTAGTTAACCCAGGATACCTACTTATATTCAAACACGTTCGAAAATTATTTTTTAGCCAAATGAGCGTTCTTCACAATAAAAATAAAACATATGAGGATTTCCTGTTAATAAATTCAGTACTAGTATGACTTTTGAAAATAGGAATTGTGACATTTTGTAACGTGCTTTTCCACAGATAAAATAATCACTTTTGCAAGTGAAATGAGAAGCTAGAATTATAATAAGATATATTATTTCTTTGTCAAGCGAATAAAATATATTTTATTACGCTAGGATCATTTTTTAAGGTTCGAAATACCATACAATTGAGGCAAGAGCGGTGAACTACTAGCAAATCGACGGTGGATAACTTGGCACACTAGGGGTTAGTACGAACCATTAAAAAAACTTATTATTAACAATTATATAAATTTTCTTTTTTATGTGAATAGTGCACCGAGTCTAAACTGTTCTAAATTATTATTCCGAGTGGGACTATGACATCTCCAGATCCATGTTGTGAGTCGAAATGAGTGGGTAAGGGAAGGAGAGAAGCCAGAGCTAGAAAGTACCTGGCTCTTCAGATATTGTCACCAAACACGGCTAAAGCCAATTCAAGTAACGTTTCGATAAGGATCCGGAATCCCGAAACTACAATTTAACGTACACCATGTCATTATCGATTGCACAGTGGGTGGTACTCAAGAAAAATGTGACATGACCGAATTAATCAAATGCTAAATGAGGCGTCCATCCATCAAAGGCCTAAAAAGCTAACGAAGTAGTTTTGTCGGATGGTTAATGTGTTTGCAGGAAGCTATGACTGGGTAACGACGGAAACCAAAATAGATTCACCGTACGGTGAAATAATTCATACAAAATATACATATTGATTTATTCAGAAACTGTGAACCCTGATTTCAGTAAATCATTTTACGGCCTTTAATTATAACCAAAAATTGTGTCTTCAATAATTGCAAAATTACTTTGTAATTAATTATATTTTAATTATATGAAAATAAAATACTTTGTATTCACCCCTATTTAATCAAAAGGATCGACATGTTTCAAAACCGATTGCTTATAGTAAGTTTATCCTCACGAAAAACTTTAACGTTTAATTTGTAGAACTCCATTTTAATTTTTGGTTTATCTTTTAAATATTCAATAATATTATTATTAAAAACACAAAAAAACTGTTTATTTATAAACACACATAGTTCTGTTATACAAAATAACTTATTGTTTTTGTAAATTTAATAATAATATTGTTGAATATATAAAAGAAAAACAAAAAAAAAGGTTCGAGTCCCGTTGGCGTCATGTATTTTTTATCAGGAGTTTTTTTCAATGTGGATGAGTGTTTCAGGCGAACAATTATTGCTTATAAAAATAAAAATAATTGTTATCCTTTGTGCTATGCATAAATAAAATCTTGTCTTAAAAACATTAATTTATCAAAAAAATAATAATTAATATTTGACAAGTTCAAGTATTTCACCTAAAAATGTAGACAATTTGTCTCAACGCCATCTAGTGAGAGAGTTAGCACTTACAATGCCTTTCTCATATAAAATAAAGTTGGTTGTTCTCAGGTGAAAAAAAAATGTAACAAGCAGTAATTGTTGAATGAAAAACTAGCATATATTGAATAATTTCGCGGGTAAGAGATAAGCCTCCATAGCTCAGTGGTCAGAGCTTTCGACCGGAAATCGAATGGACACGGGTTCGAGTCCCGTTGGCGTCATGTATTTTTTATCAGGAGATTTTTTCAATGTGGATGAGTGTTTCAGGCGAACAATTATTGCTTATAAAAATAAAAATAACAAAAAAAAAACATATGTTTTGAAACACGTCAATCCTTTTGATCAAATAGTGGTGTACACAAAGTATTTAAGCTAATTTTTTTTAAATTTTTGTGTAGCTAATTTAATTAATTTTTTTGGACTATCCACCGAAAATAGCATATGGGTTTCTTTGTAATAATCTAGCAGGATTCAAGAGCATTGGATACCTACTTATAGGTGGCTTGATGGTATAGAGGCTAGGAACACTCCACAAATAAGGAAGTGGTGTTTGGAGACCGGAAGGAGTTGAGACGTTTCCTGAAGGCAGTCTGTACTCTCCAAGGATCGTAGTTCCAATACAAATGAAAACATCGTAACAAAACCAGGCTTACAATGTTTTGCCTCTGTGTGTCAAATGCAATTATAGAGAAAGCAGCAATCTTAACCATTAACTACGAAGTTGGCAAAGTACGTCATTATTTTCTCGATCATTTCTGTTCGGTTGCGATAGCAAGTTCCAACGTCACACTAAAAGATATACTCGGTATATTTGACTGTTTGGTGGTTTTCCATTAAGCGTTGTTTGCCGCCTCGGGCGCTAGTTTTCAGTTACAAAACAAGCATAAATCCGGGCCAAGAAATATCTTAAAGCTTGCCATAGCAAAAACTTTCAACCATAAAATCTAAGAGAGATTTTTAACGTCTTTTTAAATAAAATCAGTCACAAAATGGAGGTTTTGTTGGTTGCCCAACCCTTGCTTTTGGAACTTGAATATACAAATATTTATTGTGATTCATCGTCACGATCGTTACTGTGTACCAAAATCCTTGATAAGAAAGGTTCATGAAATGAATGCAGGTACTGCAATAAATTCTCGACCTCGGTGACAATATGGTCAGTTCTTTGGCTTTACGCCTGTAATCGTGATATTTACAGCCAACAGATGCAAACAGATTCAAATATCACATTTGGTTAACGTATACGTGACACCGAAGAGTTGGTTAAACAATGGCGTGCCCAGATCAAGAAATGTTGTGAAACTGAAGGAAATAGGTATAGAATGGGAAATTGTTAAAAAGAAGATTGAGAAAGTAACC
Source organism: Hesperophylax consimilis (assembly GCF_061612785.1). Lineage (NCBI taxonomy): Eukaryota > Metazoa > Arthropoda > Insecta > Trichoptera > Limnephilidae > Hesperophylax > Hesperophylax consimilis. Next base: position 2,970,697 of record NC_142841.1, on the reverse strand, counting down.
GGTCAACCTGCTCTGGGAACTAGCACAGCGAAATTGATAACTTTACAATATCGGATCAATAGGCTTAACTACCAATGATTTTATACAGATTTCCCGAGCACGGTCGCGCTGTCGATAGTCAGACCGATATTGATAATGAATAAATTAAAAATTGACTTACGCCGGCAACACTGAAAGTATTTTATATTTGAATTGACGTTCCTGAACGTCAGACGGCTACGTAACGGTAAAAATACCAATAAATTGACTATTTCGAATTTAAATAATAACTTTAATATATGTTGGCATTTCACATGAAGTTTTTGATACTAAAAAGGGAGTTAATTAGTTCGTGAGGTCTTTGGTCATAACTAACATATTTTGTTTCTCCAGGCTGGAGCGGAATCAATTGATCGCATCTTTAATGAATTAATTAATTCCACGGATCGTGTATACGATTTTTTCTAATACTATAGCTTAGGTAGTTCAGTTACATTATTCAAGGCCAGTTATTTTGCATAACGAACGTCATTATCCAAAAATTTGTGCATATTGACAGCTTATCCGACATGTTGGAGTCCACGCTAAAAGCAGCGGCTTTTGTCTATCCACTGTCGGAAATCATATTCTGACCGTGCTCGCAAAAATCGCTAATTGACTATAGATGACGGATTTTGTAAATATCTTATTGACATAAGGTTTTAACGATCGTCTGTGCTAGACCTCCTGGTGTCTAAACATAGCATAACAATTTCAAGCGGCCGCGGCGTTTATATTCCAGATGCTGGTATCTCGCCAAAGCGATTAACAGTATCTTTCACTCTCTTACTAAGTTATCATTAATAGAATCCAGAAGAATATACTTTTTTCACATTCATTTTCAAACAAATGAAAAATCGTCATTTCAAAAACCTTTGCGTGAAACCAAATTAATTTTCTGCTTATTTTATGCTTTCCTTCTAGTACTGTGCATAACAATTATATTTGTTTTAAAGTTTACAGGGCATCACGTGCACGATATTCGTGTTAGCGATATATAATATATTCCAATCCATTTTGGTGTCGACTGTGGACTAACCATTCCGGCCTTAGCTCCATAATATCATTAGATTTCATCACATAGAAACCATATCATTAACGGTGGGTTGTGTTATTATGTCGATATGCATATCACGAATCGTTAACATAATCAGCCGTGAGAATGCCAGCAGGGACTCACGGCAAATAACTCTATTTTTATTAGTCTTTCGTTGGTTTTGCCACGAAAACCTTAGAAATCTCATGTTTTAACTTACCGTTTAAAGGTAGATGTTGTTTGGTAAATATTTGAGTTTATATTTGTATAAAAAGGGCCAATTGAAACAAAACTCGGCCAACGGTTACGAAGTGCGCCCCTACCAAGAGATGCGCAGAAAAAACAAATAATAAATTTAAAAATCTGAGCTCCTATAAAATGCTATGACTTCCTCGACTCTTCCCTGGATGTTTCATTAGGACGACCAATTTTATTTTACACCTCATGTGACCGTGGCAATTTTCCTTTATCATTTGACTTTGTGCAATATTTGGCCATTCTGTGAAGAAAGTCTACATTAATCACCCTAATGTTTCTGGCAATTTCAATGCTTCATTTTTTTGATTTTTCGACAGTATTACTATAAATGACTATCAAAGATCGCATATTCACTGTTCACCTAAATAGGGATTCCTATTCCAAGGCGGACTGTAGGTTATTTTTGTTTTTGTTTAAAAAAAAATATCTCTATGGCAATTTTATCTTTTATTTAATTTGGAATGGCATTGTATAATTTCGCTGAATGGAGTTTCGTTGAATTTTTCTGGCCAAAAAGTGCATTCAACTCACTCATCAATAAAACTCCGGGATCAAACAATGTACTGTGGACTATTATTTGTAATACTTATAATTGAGCTTGGACTGCCATTAGTCCCTCGACCTTCGTAGCATGGTATATGGACATCTCTACCTTACTGCTACAAGTGACATCTGCACCTGAATATCTAGGATAAAAAAATCCAATATCTATGATATGACATAATTTTTAATAGATTTATCCTTAAGGTTGGTCAGTAAGGTACTCATATTTTAGTAGAATTTTATAATACTGAAAACACAAGTTTTTTAATAAATTTTTAATTTTTACAAACATTACAACGAACCATTCTTAATTAAATACCACCCAAATAAAAAAATTAAAAAAAAAGGTGAATCAATTTGTGTAGTTTAATCAATTTTTTAATTAAATCATTTTTTTATAATTTACCCTTGAGGTATTTTTCACAAAACGGCGCTATAAAAATTATCCAATTATTATTATCTATTTACTCAGTCACAGACGAGTGTATCATCAATTTCTGACAATGAATTTCAGCCATGCAGTTCTTTATTTGTTGATTGTGACAAGGAAACAACTCCTATACCCACTTGAATTTGATATTTTCGTGATACCAAGGACGAATATGCTGTTGTTCAGGAATTTCATTTTGTTTCTGCTAGCTGAAGAGTGGTACCAAATATGGATCTTATTTAATTTTCAAGACGTAACTTCCTTGAATTTGAGTCAAAGGCCTCAATGCCTTTCTTAGCTTTGGTACAGACGAGATAAAAGAGCTGGAAACGGAACACAAACGACTCGTTATTCGCTATTCAAAAGCCTTACGTATTCATTCAAACGCAATGAGAAACAATTGTATTTCTTTAGATTTATCCAGAAAACAACTATTTGAATCATTTATGGAGTAAAATCAAAAAAATTAATCTAAGTACCCCACACGATTATTGGTTTTCTAAGTATATCGGTTTTTATCTAAAATATAAAAAAAAACACTTAATAAAAACAAATCGTACAAATAAAAAATTGGGAGGGGTAAATAAAATCATGTAAATAAATTGTCCCAATGTGGCTTGGGACAATTTATTTATACAGCTAAAAACTATGACCACAATTTGGTAATAGTTTTAAGCTGTCACAATAATAAAAACTAAAATACTTGCAGAACATAATAATAACAGGAATACATTTAATTTACTTCAAATAAAATAACTGGATTCGGTTCTACAAATTAAACACAAAGCAAATAACAAATAGAAAATAAACGGAGTGTGGACTATTTGATCATTACTGAATAAGCAATATAAAATTTAATGAGATGAAAATACCAAATTTAAAGATGGTTTAGACATGTAGACCGAATGGTTCAAGAAGGGAATGTAAGGGGAATATATGACGCAAATGTGGATGGTAGAAAAATTGTGGGCGCCCGAGGAAGACGTGGCACGATCAAGAACCAAATACTTGAATTAGGCCATTATAACAGAAGAATAATATTATATTTACAGAAGTTTATATATGAATGAAAATTAAGAAAGGAGTATGTGCCAAGACCGAATTCTTTGGCGTCCTCTCTGCCTACCCCCGCGGTGAAACGACGTGATGTTAGTTAGTTACAAAGTTTGTTTTTTAAAACAGCATTTATTTTCACATGAAAGACAAACACGACTTACGACTGCTTATAAGCACATCATTGTTTTTATGGTTACTATTTCTTATAGCTACTATTTAAACATTGTGCATACAAAATATGATACTAAATGTATGTATAGTAAATTTATTTCTTAATCCTCCTTACTAGGGTAACCTGTGCCGAGGCGAATTAAATTTATTAATTCCTGTTTTACTTGTTTTTTATGTCGTTTTTAATATTTTTTTCTGAGTTTTTTCATTAATCTCTTTTGGCCAGATTTTATTCTTGATTTGTAATCATTCAAATTTTCTATCAAAGTTTCGTCGCAAAATAAATATAATTTCTTTGTCCGAATGTGGTTTTATAACCTGGAATATTTTTTAAGTCATTGCGATTTGACCTTGTTTGATGAATACACGGTATTGTAGAGGATTCACTATTTTTTAATAGTTTCAATAGTATATTTTTAGCATATATTTGTTGTAAATTTGGTACATCAAAAGTATTGAAAATTTATTTCGATGGCGTTCTTATGGGTACTTTCAGTATGATCTTTATGATTCCTTTTTGAATTGTGTTCAGGTTATGGATCCCCATCCTATAATTCCATATTCGATACGAGAATGACATAAAGCATAATAGATTTTTTCATGTCCTTTTTTTATTTCTTAGATTTTTAAAGAAATATATAATTTTTCTAAGTTTTTCCGTGATACCTTTGATATGTGGATATCATCTAAGATTTTCATCAATTACTACCCCAAGATATTTTATGCTTTGTTATTTTTCTATAATTGGGCATTGACATTGAAGATTATTTTCATGGCCTTCGTGTAATTTTAGTTTGAGTTATTTTACGGGTTGGCCCCTTGAGTTAATTTAAAATAATATATAATATATTTAGTTTTGCTTATATGAATGGTAAGTGAGTTAATTTTCACCCAATTTTGAAGTGTACTAAGCCCCTGTTCAGCCACATAAAATGTTTCCGTCCAGTTTTCTTCATGAAATAATATAACGGTATCTTTAGCAAAATTGATTATGTTTCGTTTAATGTTAAGGTTAGTGATATCATTTACATTTTAAAAAAAAAATGTAATCGGTCCCAGTTCGCTTCCTTGGGGGACGCCATAGTTTAATGGCAATAGTTTACTATTTTGTTTGCCAATCTGTACGTGTTGTTCTCGCACTGTTAAATGTGTCGTCAACAGGTTCATTGTCATTTCAGCCATAGCTTAGACAGTAATATTTTATGATCTATTTTGTCAAAGCTTTCTGGAGATCTATGAATAATGCCAAAGATTTTTTCCCATCATCAACTATTAATGTATTATTTCTTTTATTTATTGTTTTTGTGTTTAATTCGTAGAACTCCATTTAATTTTTTTTTATAAATTTAATTTATATTAAATTTGATAATATTATTATTAAGTTCTGCAAGTGTTTTAGTTTTTTATTATTGTGACAGCTGTTTCGGCTTACAAGGCCATTTTCAAACTGGACAGTTTGAAAATGGCCTTGTAAGCCGAAACAGCTGTCACAATAATAAAAAACTAAAACACTTGCAGAACTTAATAATAGTATTATTTCTATTTTATTATTTATTAACTAAATAAGGTAAGTTAATATAAAAAAAGTATTTACATTATGTCGGAACATATAGTGAGATTTTAATACCACTCTTCCATGAAAGCGTTAGCTTGTGTTTGAAAGAGAAGTGTATGTATTTTCCATTTGTTGTATTGAATAGTAACAAAAGTTTGTGATTTTTATTAGATTTTCTATCTTATGCGTTTGTTATTTTATTCTGCATTTAAAATTTAATGATGTTTATTCTGAAATCTAAATAAAATTTGTAATTTATGTTAAACATTTTTGTAAATATCTATATTTTCAAAGCTGTGATGTTAGTTTTCATACAATATTAAGAGTACGTAAACACAACGATTGAATAAGATTAAAATTAACCGTCGAAAAAGAACGCTATTGAAGGATGAAAACCAAACACTATTAAAAAAAAACATTCCATGAATAGATACACTAAGTATGTATTTAAACTGAGTTTATAGGTAAGGGTTAATCTATTAGCGCAAAGTGCACTTGGGGTGATATATCACTTAATAGCGCCACATAAATGTATTGTCATTACAGAGGCGTGGGTTCACATCCATTCTTACTCGTAATGATCATGTGATGAGATACGGTGAATTATCACTTATCTTCAATAAATTAATGTGTACAATATCATATTTGATCGATATGCGCATATCGATGTTCTTGGAAACAAAAAGAAAAAGGTATGTATTTAGACATCCATATTTCATAGACGATATTTATCGATAAAAAAAATAACGATATATAACAACATTTTTTGAAAAGTACTGTCACTAAAGTTAAGGTCAAAATAAACAATATCTTTGCAATAGTGGGATATTTTCACAAACTATGAATACCGTTAAAAATGTATGAAATATTGAGAATTAATTTTTCTGATTACGATTATACTACTAAAAATAAGTTATTTTAATTCAGTAAAGTTATTAAATCTTACTGTTTGAAATTTTCGTTTGAGAGTTGCTAATATTGTATTCAATTATTAAATATTACAATTTTATGTTTTATTCATTAGATTATTCCAAAAATAAATAAAAATATCACAACAATGTTCATCGATTATTATGAATTACTATTTATTGCTACAATAAAAATACGCATCTGTTTTAAGTAAATTTAATCTAAATTTACCTAAAATACGTACATTTATGAAAATTTGACCTCATGCTATGCTATAATCATAAAACCAAGCATTTTTATTCTAGTCTAGAGGAATGGCCACTCACAAGTGCAGTCACTTAAGTCATCATTTTAAATGAACTAAGTATTATGTCATCATTTTAAATTATTATTTTATCGATCGTCGATTGGTACCCATGACATTTATGTACCCGCGACCCACCTAGAAATACTTGTATGAATTTCATAATGTACCTACATTTAATGGTTTGTCATAAAACCCCCCGTCTGTAATTTATTTCCTTTGCCCGCTATAAACCCTTCACGTTCTGCCCTCACCTAAGATCAATATAATATATTTTGCATCCCTTCCAATGATTAAATTTTCCCACAAATATTTCGCTCAGAATCCGACACGGAGTCCACAAGTACCACTGCTGAGGTTACGAAGAGAATATTTTATTTGAAGTTTAATGTTATCTTACAGTCCTGTAGATTCCTCGAAAATTCTATAATACTGGTACAGACTCGTGAAAATCAAAGGATAGTCTGAATTTTTGACCCATCAGTTCCAATTTTGAAAATGATAGTGGAAATAATTTTCTGTTAAAATTTTATTAAAGGTAGGTACATTATCACTTGTCTCAATGTTTGTCACAATAAGTTCAAATTTTGAAAATGACTCAAAACGAATCCGATTAAAAAAAAAAAAAAAATTAATTCAAAACGAATCCGATTTCATTGTACCAGATTTACAATCACAGACAAACCCAAAACTGAACTTAGTATTTTTAATTATTTGCACTCACCTCATTTATCAATGTGATGTAAATAATATGTTGGGGAGAGTAGAGGTTCCAAAAACTTTCTAAAAATATTCAACCCTCAACCTCCCCCCCCCCCCCCCCCAGATAAAGGTGGAACCCCTCCCGTATGAATGCTTTTGCTACGCCATTGTTGACGGAAGTTGGGAGGGAAAGGAAATGGTGAAGAGAATATTAAGGAAGTACCTGTTTTTTACTAAAAGAAAATCTAATATTTTGAAATAAGTTTCAGTGTGAAGTCGCAACATTCCTCTCTGTTTATATCGAGTCGTCAAACACGGCTTAAGCCATTTCAACTAACATCTAAATTAAGAATGGTGTTCTCTCACGAGAACGATCTTGATACAATCGACTCTATAACGAGATGCAGAAAGTATTTTTTATATTAATTTTAGTTTTAAACAATATTCCTCCTTGTCCGGAATCAAAGAGTTTAACATTTTTTTCAGGGAATTCATTAAATCAGAATCAAACTCATATCCTATAAATAGAAAATGTACAGTTTATGCTGTATCCGTCCTTGTTCTTAACAGGATTGATCGATTTCAACACCTCAGAAACCCGCCGATAAAAAATGATTAGGCAAACATTTTTTTATCTATTCTCTAGAACTATGATACTATCCACTTATATTGTAAGAGGTTAACTTATATGTTCCTAGCAAGTATATTTGTGGAAGATCCCTTGCACTTCTTTATACTGCAAAAGCGATAACTTCTGCCTATGAAAACGCGTCAGTCAACCAAACTTGCTAATTCATTAACAATCTTTTGACGAACTTCACAAAATATTAAAACTGTCGTCATTACCTCTTATACTAACATGTACCTCAAATTTGTAATCTTATTCGTAATACTAGTAGGTATATATAAGTGCATAGCTGTTTTACTTAGAACAAGAATACATCAATATATTAGTTCATTAAACCGGTCAAAATAATTCCTTAACATTTAATGAATAAATCTCAATAATTACACTTGGTTTCATTCGCAATTATTCAAGTTTCTAAACACGCTTTATATTAAATTAGTTATTGAACACGCCATTCGAACTAAATCTTAGAAAATAACAATAGTAAGAACTAATTTTATAAATAAACGTTCAACATTAATCGCTTAAGTGAGTAATAATAATAAATATGAGAAATAATCCATTAGGGAATCGTTAGCCCGATTTAGTTAACTGCGGGAGGGATGATCCTGGAGGCTAACAGCCCTTAACCATTACGAACCTCGGATCCACAGTGGCAGAACGTACCCACTAAGGGTAGAAAGCTTTGTACACCTTGAAAGGAAAGGGTTCCAGCCTTTAAGCCATGGGTGTTCAACATTTTGGCTTTCCTGGGCCGCGTTGGTTAACAACGCATTGCTTTTGACGTTTAGACCAAACAAAAATATTGTATTATTGCGTTGGTTCGTAGTATTTTTACAAAATCAGTATTATTTCGTGTTCTCATGAATCTCGTGCATTGTTTACAATTGAAGGGCATAGTTCTAGAAGTTTTTGGTTCCACAACTGGTGAAATCCAGTGGATTTAGTGAACAAATCATTACGACAATTTTGAAGTGCAACGTCGTCATTCAAAAGGAAATTCTTCAGATATTGTAAGATGAAGAGCGGAAAACATAATATGTAAATGAATAAAGTAGCGGAGGAATACACCAAGTAATATTAGCGGTCTGATGGCGTTCTAACAAGTGAGTCCTACGTGTTTTTCACTTTTCCCAACATTTGATTAAATCGTGAAAAATCATTGTATGGCTTTCATAGCTGAGCGTAGCGAAGTTCCGTTTATTGCATTTCGTCTGTGTAATTTTTTTGTACGTTCCGTTTCCGTTTCAAGATGGTGGCTGTGTTGGATTCTGCCTTTTTATCCCGCAAGAGTTCGCATCAGCGTGGATTCTTCTACGCGCTGTCAAATCGGAATAATCAATATTATGGTGTCTACCTGCTAGAAGAATGTTTGAAAAAAAATTGTCAAAATTGTTATAGAGATGTTGAGATTTTTTGAGCAAATTGTATAATTCATAAAACGAAAATTTAAAACAGTGTTATATAATTTTTTTTATAAGTAAGTAGGTAGGTATTTAGGAACCTACTTGTAATTCTCATGATTTAAGAAGAAAGTTCGGGTTTGATTTACTATAAACATATTTTTTTGGACATGAGGTCTATTGTTCGCAGAACTACGAGTATTAAAATGTTAAAACCCTAAGCGACATGTTAGTTTGTTTAATTTATTTTACTAATTAATCGTAAAGCGCATTCTAGGTGATTTTTCGCGAAAGCTCTTCCTAAGCTTAAGTCGAAAGTTAAACATCTGGGTCGCGGGCAGCAGGTTAAACACCCCTGATTTAAACCTTTGTGGCAGTTACCGGTAATAACACCTTATTTTCTGACGGTTTCATGTTCCTTTTGTGTCGAAATATTCCAATACTCTCACGAAATACCGAGATTATTCGCTCCGTTTTGTAAAGAAAATTTGTAGAAATTTTCTCTGGAGATTATCTGCCTCATCAATTTGAGCGCATTAGTTACGTACCTACGTGATCGATATCAATTTATAACTCGGTAACACGATATTTTAAAGGTATTTCATTAATTTAAAAAAAAAAACTAATTATTGCCTACTCACATTTTTAATTACGCGTGCCATGCAAATTTATCCAAAAGAAAATTCACACCATAAATAGCACGGGAAAACAAAAAAAAACAATACAAACACCATAAAAATACCCAAGTATCTTTACACCAACATCTGCAATTCCCCACTCAAGAAATAACAGACGAAAAACAATATGCAGGAATTTTAATTGACCATAATCCAGATGGACATGGAGAATCCGCCACAATAAGGAGCTATATGACATTTACCAAGCTCCCAGACTCTCTACTCATTTACGGCTCCAAAGACTAAGATGGGCCGGACATGTGCACCGAATGCCAAGCACACGTGTACCAAAGAAGGTTCTAACAGGACACCCAAACGAAAGGCGGGCAGACCTAGGCTGAGATGGGAGGACGATGTCAGGAAAGATGCCAGAGGACTACTCCATGTTGCAGATTGGAAGACGACGGCCGAGGACAGAGGGCGGTGGAGGCTCATGTTAAAGGAGGCCAAGGCTCGAAATGGGCTGTAGCGCCATTTAAGAAGAAGAAGAAGATAATCCAGATGGACACCTCATATAAAAAGTTTTAAAAAATCCTCAAAACAATACACATTTTCCTAAACATAAAACCCATACACTAAAATAAATTAACACAATATTTTGCAATTCGTCAATTAATGCAATATGGAATCATTGTTTAGGGAGGAGCACAAAATTGGAAATTTCACAAAGGTAATGCTTAAAAAACATAGAATGACTGACACAGACCAATTTATTGAACATGTTTGACTGTGTCAATTGTATATTATGGACATACAAAGGCCCTAAATAACACATTTTAAGCTAACTTAAATTTAATTCAAATCCTTATTAATTTCATTCATCGGGTGTTGATTTCCCTTTACATTGCTTTGTCTAAGTTTATTTTGTACCCGGTATAATTACTTCCAAAGATATACAAACTTTGTTATGAATATGGATTTGACACAATGTTACGATACTTACTTAGCCCATAGATGCGTTAATAGGCTGTTATTGTGTGTGGTTTTTCTAAGTACATTATTGACTGTTAATATGAATGAATAGTGGGTGGCCAAGTTTGACTTTGTTGGTCTTTGAGGGCCAACGCGCCAGAGTCCCTTCCAGTGGTTGAACTGGAAAAGAGCTCGCCAAACCGACCTACCGACGGTAGAGCATAATTCTCCATTCAGGGCGGGGAAAAATATATCCCATCTACATGATGTTTGAAAGGAAGTTGCAAGGTTGTAGAATGAAAGTAATCTGGATAAACTTTGGACTGGCCGTAACAAATTATATTTGATAAATTTCACAGAGAAATACAAAAAAAAGGTGAAAACTTACCCCCATCGACCAGAACGTAGAATCTATCTACCCTGTCTAAAATAATAAGAACGTATTTAGTTATGAGGAACGAACACTGAGTGCCGCGAATGGCGGAGTAGATGAATCAGCCATGTAGCTAGAGGACGACGGCTTCAGGTGTGACTGGTATCGGCCCAGTGAGTACCAGCCAAGAGGAGTGGACCGCTGCATCAGGATGTGGCTGGCCAACGGCCTTGTGAGGTCCGGCCATGTAGGTAGTAGACGACGGCATCAGATGTGAGGTTCAGCCATGTAGGTAGTAGACGACGGCATCAGATGTGAGGTCCAACCATGTAGGTAGTAGACGGCGGCATCAGACGTGAGGTACGATTTTAAAAATGCTCCGAATCAAAATGCACTCGGCGAAAATAGTTTATCGGCAGAAATAATCACCGATCGCTTGGATAAACTATGATTACCCCCACGGCCACACATGGTAAAAACGTTTTCATTATTCACGCCACCCGGGGCGAATTCCACTCGCGGGAAATATGACTAGACTTCTAATCTCGAAGCACAAACTGAACATTTCGGTATTAATCGCAAATCCATGAAATAACTTTCGATTAGAGCCTCAGACCTCCAGAAATAATAATTGACCCCCCGACCGGACAGCCTGTCTCTCCTGTGCCCGGCCGGGAAGTGCCACCATCTTGAATTTCTTCTCACTTCCTGTTAAAGTTCTAAGTTGCCAGAGCATAAACAATAGACAAGATAAATCACAGATTTGACAGGTTCTTACTTAGAGTGAAAATCGTATGTTATTTTCATAACATTACCCCGGTCGCCCCCAACGTGTTTGCCCTCAAACACAAGGAGAACAAAATAAAAGCCTGAGCTAAGAGATACCCTAACTTGGTCTGATGGGTTCCTAAAACATACATGATATAATAACATAAAAAAACGAGTTATATAGCAGAAATGTACTAAAAGTAATAGTATGCTTGCAAAAGGGTGTGCCACAAAATCAGTCGCGCCCATCATGCGTAAGACATGATGGATGAGTCTGCGGCGCATCCAATTAAAGTTCAGAGTATTAGATATAACAAAATCAGAACTTAGAAATAAAGACCTTAAATTGTACACAATTAGCAGTAAGAAGATACGTGGACGGGGCCCGTAATCACCCGCAGCATGTACGACGCTGGGTGATGTATTCTGACTCTCGTCTGGGACTACCGTAGACGTAGCATCTATAACAGAATAGAACTTAAAATTAGTATACAAATATTATCACTAAAGCATGACATCAATATACATCAAAACATTAAATATGCACAAAGCATCACTGTTCAGATTCACTTTTTTAAATAAGCCAAAGTAGGCTACACTCGTAGATGGTGTACCATCTGCACTTTATCACTGATTCTAAATCCATTTTGGAAAAGAAGAGTTCCTCTATAGAAGAGTATTCCTATCTAACTCCCTAAACTGGTCTCGTGGGTTTAGTTTTTCTGAGTTATACAATAGAAAACAACATATAAGTTTATTTTACCATTGGTATATGAAATACAGGATATAACCAACCATTGTAAATGAATGGTGTTATGAATAGTCTTACAATCATCGCAAAAATGATGCCACATTATTTAGTAAACAACCATCGTTAAAAATGGTGCCAATAGAATTGTTAGCGACCATCGTAAATAAATGGTGCTATAAATAGTCTACAACCATCGTTAAAAATGGTGCCAATCAATTAAGTATTCGTCTTTTGTCCCCGAGGGTTCAATTTGTAAATTGTAGTATTAGTGTAACTAATTACCGAGGTTCTCACAGGAACCAATCAATCACTAATTTATTTTTAGGATTGATTTACATTTTTCAAATGATGAAGTTTTAATATTATATAAATTTATTAATATTAGTTCAGTAGTAACTTGTTTATAGAAACTTAACAAGAATTTTTTTTTTGTAATAGTAAAGATACTTACATAGACAAATGGGCAATGAGACCTATGTAAGCACAATATATTTAAACTCGGAACATCTTGAAATACTGGGCGAATAATTCCATATGTTTTTACTTAAAGTAATACAATATAAAGGTATATGAACACAGTTCATATGATATTAAGCTTAGAATACAAGAGGATATGCGGGTTCATATCGTCGTATAATCCAAGTTGACATAAAAATAAACTTAAAAATAAATATGAGCTAAGTTGAACTGATCGTGACCAGAAATATGTATGTATTTGTGTTTCGAAGCATCTCACATTTGTATATATATTTTATAATCTACCAAATTTTAACTTATTATTTTAATGAGAAATTATACTCGAGTAATCAACTGGAGTAAAATTAATTTTCCGTAAAGGACAAACTTAAAAATATGTATATTTATTAACAAATACTGGTCATAGCAATCCGGATGATCAGGCCGAACTGAAATGAGCAGTATTCAGAAGATTTATTTAAAGATAGCACCTGTAAAGATGGCCAGTCTCCACACGATACTTTATGGTAGAAGACTAAACTGGTATGTTATCTGATTTTACTATATCTTTGACATGAAAGTCACCAGTTTCCTTACCATTTAAATCAGCCAGTGTATAGACTAGGTCTGATTTTTTTTTAACAACAATATTTTGAACAAAACGAGGTGCCAATTTTTGTGAAAAATAGTTCAAAGCATTGGATAATACAAAGTTTCTTCTCCAGACTACGTCTCCGACCTGAAAGGTAACGTTTCTTCTCCGTAAATTGTAGTGATTAGCGCCTTTTTTAAATGCTGCAAAAAGAGCGTTTGAGACTTGTTCATAAATTGTGGACAGTCCATTTAATCTGTCAGTGTAAATTTTGAGATGAGAGGAATCTTGCGGACTGGATACTTCATCTGCTAATGGATTACGGTGGAGATCCCCATCTAATATTTGTTCTCTACCGTGCATAACAAAGAAAGGAGTAAATCCTGTAGTACAATTTACGGTATTATTCATTGCCGATTGAATTTGTGGGAGAAATTTGGACCAATTACGATGATCTGATTCCACTAATATTGATAGTGCCGTGCCTAAGGTTTGATTATACCTTTCAACAACATTGTTCTGAGGTGTGTACAGTGAATTGTAAAATGGAGGGCTTATATTGTAACTTTGTAATAGTTCTTTAAATTCTTTAGAAATGAACTGTCTCCCATTATCACATACAATGGTACGCGGTACTCCGTGTACAAGGAAAATATTTTCCTCTAAATTTTTAATAATACTTCTCGCGGTTCCTTGGCGTAGCGGGAATAACCAGGTATATTTAGAGAAAACATCCACGCATGATAATATAACTGTAAAACCTGAATAACTTCTAGGCAGAGGGCCTACTAGATCCACTGATAACATCTGCATAGGTCTCGTAACTTTTTTATAATTTGAAGAAATTCCATTAGGCGGGGCTGTACTAATTTTGTGTGCTTTACAGACGGCACATTGATTTACGAATTGTTTCACCTCTTTGTACATATTTGGCCAGAAATAACGGAGTTGTAATTTTTTATAAGTCTTAAAGACTCCTGGGTGACAAGCACGAGAGGATTCATGTGAGTCTGACAAAATTTCCCTTCTGTTTTCCAGAGGGACTACTTTTTTCCAAGAAGTATCTTCACACAGAGGTAAACGGGTTTTTGTGTGACGAAACAATTCATTTTCACGTATCTGAAAGTTTTGAAAACGCTGAGGACATTCTTTGCAGCCTCTCCAGATATCTGTATACCACTTATCGGTGGACAAATTAGATTCAATGACTGCTATTGTAGCTTGGTCCATTCTCGAAAGTACGTCCGGGACGATGTGTTGTGTGCCTTTACGATGTATAACATCGAAGGAGAATTGAGATAAGCGAGAACTCCAACGTGCAAGACGTCCACTAGGGTTCGATAAAGATCCTAACCATTTTAAACTAGAGTGGTCAGTGATAACAGAAAAATGTGCCCCTTCTATATATGGTCTAAAATGTGTGACCGAGTCTAATACTGCTAACAGTTCACGCTCTGTGATACCGTAATTACGTTCATGTGTATTAAGGAATAGAATAATAAGCGATAGGGTGTTCTATCCCTTCAATTGATTGTATAAGGACGCCACCTATACCCACAGAGCTTGCGTCACAATGAATAGCAAAAGGCTTAGTAAAGTCTGGACAACTAAGGACAGGAGCAGTCGTAAGTGCTTCCTTTAATTTATTAAACGCTGTTTCAGCTTCTTTCGACCATTTAAATAAACTTATTCCTTTTTTTGATCCAGTAAGTTTTGACAGGGGAGCAGCTATACTAGAGAATCCTTTTATGAAACGTCTAAAATAACCACATAGCCCGAGAAAAGCTCTTATTCCTTTAGCATTTTTAGGAATTGGAAAATTTTTTATACTTTCTATCTTAATTGGGTCGGTGCGAAGACCTTTGGAATCCACCATATATCCCAAGTATTTAAGTTCTGACTTACAGAATTCACATTTTTTTAAATTAATCGTGAGACCCGCATCTCTTAACCGTTCAAAAACTTTAATTAACAGTTTAAAATGAGATTCTAAATCTTCAGACACTAAGATTAGGTCATCCAAATAACAAAATGCGTTCTCATCGAACTCTGGTCCAAACAGAGCGTCTGCTAGTCTTTGGAGTTCACTCGGAGCGTTTTTTAACCCGAAAGGCATCCGAGTGAATTCGAACAAACCGCGACCGGGCACGACAAAAGCTGTCTTTTCACACGAATCTTTGTCTAGGGCGATCTGCCAAAAAGCCTTTGACAAATCTATTGAGCTGATATATCTGGCTCCACCAAGCTTGTCCAGTATGCGAGAGATATACGGTAATGGATAACTGTCCCTAATTGTAAGATTATTGATCCTTCTGGAATCGAGGCAAAAACGACCCGTTCCATCTTTCTTTGTGACTATTAATACTGGGCTAGACCAAGGTGAGCGTGAAGGACGGATGACTCCTAATTTGAGCATTTCATCTACTTCATTATCTAATTGTTTCTGTCTAGCAGGAGAAAGAGGGTAATATCGTTGTTTAACCGGAGGACCCGTAGTAATAATTTTATGTTTGACTAAGTGTGTTAACCCTAAACCTTTCTTTTCAAAAGAAATGGATTCAAATTTCATAATAATTTTGGTAAGAGTTTTATTTTCCTCCTTGGATAAGGAAGAGGCTGGCTGAATAGCTCTCAACTCATTGATATGACCCGTTCGTTGAGGATTGGGTTCTTTCGGAAAGAGTTCCGGCGCGACTTGAAACACTTTCCAAAAATTTACTCCTAAAATAAAATTAGGAGATAAAGAAGGGACGACGTAGAAAAGTACATTATGTGTTATAGACTTGTACGTAACTGGCAATGTCACTGTACCTAAAACACGCTGATTTGTTCCATCAGCTGTAGAAATATTGAAATCAATATTAACTAATTTATAACCTAATTTTAAGAAAACTAAATGAATATCTCCTCCTAAACAGGAGATTGAAGAACCACTGTCAAGTAGTGCTTTATAAAAATTATTTCCAATAAAGATATCCGCAAAAGGTCGATTATCCCTTTCAAGCTCGGAATCCTTCGGCGGCGGTACCTCCACCTCAGAACTCGAGCCCGAAAGAAACTGTCTAACCAAACGGAGCCAACTCTGCCACTCGCATTTCCTCTGCGCAAAGGAAGGCGCGTGAACAGAGCGACTCACATTTAGTTTTTTGATTCTCTATATTTTAAAGAAGCAACCCTAGGTTTAGAGTTGTTGTGACTCTTCTTCCTACATTCCGATAGTAGATGCCCCCTTAATTTACAAAAAGAACAATAAATATTGTTCCCTGAGGAATTTGATTCAGTATGACACATCTCCTTTTCTCTATTGTCATTGGAAGTTGGTTTTTTCGAATGATGTTTATAAAAAACCCGAGAATTATTATTGTTATTAGAATAATTGGCATTATATTGTTTATTATTATTATTATTATTTTGTTTATAATTATAATCCGTTGAACGATTAGTGTGGGTACCACGATAAGAAGGGTTATGATTGAAACTGAAATTATTATTACCCCGTGAATTGGTATAATAATTTTTTGTATTATCTTTAAGTTGAGTATTGTTAAAAGAAGAAGAAGATTTATTTTCCCTTAAATTAGACGTTGAATAAGACTCTAACTTATTTGTAGCTTCGGTTAATTCTGAAAAAGAATTGAAGTCCCGAGACGCAAGAAGGTTGATATAAGTAGGTAATAATGCCGTCATACATAATTGTAATAGTTCAGAGGTAGGTAATTTGGCATCAAGCATGTTGTTATGCTTCTGCATTCTCAACGTAAATTCGAAAGCAGACATACCGGCAGGTTGTTTCATAGAGAAAAGTTGTGACTTTAATTCTATTTGTTTAATATTTGTTTCGAATTGTTTTATAAGTAATGTAGATAATTCAATCCAAGTTAATTCGGGAGTATAGATGGACCTAAACCATAATAAGGCCAAACCCTCTAAAATATCAGGAAAACATCTTACTAAGTCAACATGACTGACGTTCCTAGTTCTACATTTTTCTTCTATTTGAATTATAAAGTCCCTTACGCAACTATTTCCATCAAATTTAATCTTCCAATCATTAATAGTACTTAAGGATGAAGAAGAGGAAGGATGTGATTCGTTATATATTACTTTAGTATATTTTATGTAATTTGTCCCAAATTCGTTGTCATTGTCTGGGTTAACATTCCCCTCGTGATGCTCTAAAACTCTTGAAATCTTAATATTTTTGTTATGCCTTCTGGCCTGAGTTCGCATTTCCTCTAATATACTGTCCGGTGTAATATTTCTGGATAAAAGGTCCGAAGACAATTCCTCCTTCGTTTTACCATTGATGTTATCTATTAAGGTCGACATCTTGAAAAGTTTAATTATAAAACCGCAAGTATTGAATACAAAATGATTATAAATTAGCTAATGACGATAGCTATGAATATATTGTACTCCCGCGAGGCAAATATATAATTAAATGCACTTATAAGCACTGTATAGTATTGGTTGCATAACATAATTATCGAAACTTTCAAAGTGTATTATTATTTTGACAGTTGTTGTCAAAATCGCGATGTTTGTTTACGCTTGACATTCCTAGCTGTCAAGTTGACACATAGTATTGTGTTGCCCGTAAAATAAAATAATATTGCCCGTAAAATAAAAATAAATTATAATAATGCGTACAAATCGTTATTTATGTTGGTTGCACTGATGGCACTTTAATAAGTTCGCACTGTTGACTGACATTTATGTACCTAATAACATTTATAGGTTATGTTTTATGTGAGACACGTCGAAACAAAACAAATACACATGATTACTAAAATGCTTGCAACTTCGACTCAAAATCAAATAATAAGAACAAATACGAACCAACCACGTTGATGCGCCATGTTATGAATATGGATTTGACACAATGTTACGATACTTACTTAGCCCATAGATGCGTTAATAGGCTGTTATTGTGTGTGGTTTTTCTAAGTACATTATTGACTGTTAATATGAATGAATAGTGGGTGGCCAAGTTTGACTTTGTTGGTCTTTGAGGGCCAACGCGCCAGAGTCCCTTCCAGTGGTTGAACTGGAAAAGAGCTCGCCAAACCGACCTACCGACGGTAGAGCATAATTCTCCATTCAGGGCGGGGAAAAATATATCCCATCTACATGATGTTTGAAAGGAAGTTGCAAGGTTGTAGAATGAAAGTAATCTGGATAAACTTTGGACTGGCCGTAACAAATTATATTTGATAAATTTCACAGAGAAATACAAAAAAAAGGTGAAAACTTACCCCCATCGACCAGAACGTAGAATCTATCTACCCTGTCTAAAATAATAAGAACGTATTTAGTTATGAGGAACGAACACTGAGTGCCGCGAATGGCGGAGTAGATGAATCAGCCATGTAGCTAGAGGACGACGGCTTCAGGTGTGACTGGTATCGGCCCAGTGAGTACCAGCCAAGAGGAGTGGACCGCTGCATCAGGATGTGGCTGGCCAACGGCCTTGTGAGGTCCGGCCATGTAGGTAGTAGACGACGGCATCAGATGTGAGGTTCAGCCATGTAGGTAGTAGACGACGGCATCAGATGTGAGGTCCAACCATGTAGGTAGTAGACGGCGGCATCAGACGTGAGGTACGATTTTAAAAATGCTCCGAATCAAAATGCACTCGGCGAAAATAGTTTATCGGCAGAAATAATCACCGATCGCTTGGATAAACTATGATTACCCCCACGGCCACACATGGTAAAAACGTTTTCATTATTCACGCCACCCGGGGCGAATTCCACTCGCGGGAAATATGACTAGACTTCTAATCTCGAAGCACAAACTGAACATTTCGGTATTAATCGCAAATCCATGAAATAACTTTCGATTAGAGCCTCAGACCTCCAGAAATAATAATTGACCCCCCGACCGGACAGCCTGTCTCTCCTGTGCCCGGCCGGGAAGTGCCACCATCTTGAATTTCTTCTCACTTCCTGTTAAAGTTCTAAGTTGCCAGAGCATAAACAATAGACAAGATAAATCACAGATTTGACAGGTTCTTACTTAGAGTGAAAATCGTATGTTATTTTCATAACAACTTGTATCACACAAACCCCATAGGCGTTTATACACAATAGTAATAACATCCAAGAAGTATTCACAGCACTCGTGAAACATTTAAAGCAAACTTATCTATTTACGTCATAAAATTAAAGCCATGTTTTCCAGATGAAAAAAAAACCATCCCTTAAAGATACCGCTGGATTTAAAACTTTAAAGTTTAAAACCATCGCTGTGTTTCTTGGCGTTCTTCCAACTCAGTTGGTTGGTTTTTCTTTTTCTCCCTTTTCTGAATATACGAGCCACCCAGTTTCAGATGTTAATATTTAAATCAAATAAATCGTGACACAGTGATTTAGAATTCATATCCTTTGTTACTCTGTAGCTACTCTCCTATATTAATGTACTGCATTTGAAATATCACCGAATTTACCTTTTAAAGTATTATTTATTTATTGACGCCCTTTTTCGGGGTTTTTACATATGAATATTAAGAAATATACGTTATTTATTGTACAGAACTGAATTGCTTCATTGACAATTTGTATAATTGTTTGTCTCCATTAGTATTCTGGGCAAAGAGGAATACATATGGTAGTTTGTCCCAGAATTTCTGCACTTCTAGTATTACGTTGTGGGATACGGAAGCTTATCAATTCTAGCAATACCGGACTATCGACTAAATCATTTAGAATTTTGTATACAAATACCAAGTCAGTGAAAATTCTTCTGTCTGACAATTTGAGCATATTCATATTATTTAACAGAGTGTTTTAGTTCAACATAATTGCAGGAATACCCATTTTAAAATTTATAAAACGTAAGAATTTGTTTTGCACGTGTATATTATAATGTGAGTTCCAGACAGGAGAATTGTACTCAAGTTGACTTCTTACATAGGCAAAATATAACAATTTAATACACTTTATATTTTTAAAATTTCTGTTTATGAAGCAAACGTAACGTTATCTACAAATTAGCGTGATTTATTTATTTTTTCGCAAGAGTTTTTCAATTTATATAATATTTATAAAATAATCAAGTGTTACAGGCTAATAATTATTGCTTGAAAATGATATATTATTTTTTGTGTTATGCATAAAAAAACCTTGTCTCTTAAACAATCCGATTATTGTCGGTTTTCGTGTACACATCAAAGGATCTTGGCGTCCACTCGCCCACAGCGTTTATACGATGGCAGGTTGGCGCCAACGTTGGCCCGATGCGTTGGGCTAACGTTGTAAACGTCAACTTCATATCATACATATTTATTCTAAGATGACAATCAACTTACAATTGGGTTGTCTGGCATAATTATTTATTGATTTAGTCTGTTAATTTATTTCTTACTAAATTAAACACTTCTGATCACCGAAACCCCGTAGAAATCTGAATTTTGGTTATTTTTTTTTAAATCTCAATCAAAAATCACTCACATACAAGTCGAGTCACTAAGGTTAAACATAACATACGTTGGGTATATTATATAATAGTTCATCGATTCCGTTCATATAATAAAAAATAAAAGATGAATTGTTTGTTTGCAGCTGTACCTACATACGCAAAATGGTTAGGAATAAATAGTTTTGTCTGTATAAAAGCTCAATTCTTCTCAAATATTGGATTTGTATGCCTTTCTTAGAATAATTTAGTTTTTATTCGGGCAATATTCATATAGCGTATTTACGGGCGCAAACAAACAATTCGTCTTAATATTTTACAGCATAATTTGCAAAAAGGGTTTTTTCCTAAAATATTGAAATTATCGCCATCTATGAACGAGTATACAATTTATTATTTTAAGTTTACCCTTAAGTACGCTATTTAATATTTCGCCTGTCAATTTTCCTCAGTCCGACGGCCCATTCGTTACTTGATTTAATAATTACAACTCGGTGGAATTTATGAGTCTCGCAGTTCACCCCTGGGTACTCTCAGCGCCCCTAAATAGTGCGCATTGCGTTGTTCCGACACTTTCTTAAGCACGCGAGGGAAGTTAAGTCAATTTCAAATTTTGACAACACCGGAACAAGGAAATTACTACCGGATGAGGTCCTTGACACCAATAAACCTTAAAATTATTAAATTAGAAGAAACTTGCAAAATTGATTGCAAAAGAATTTCTTCTGCATCCATTTCTTTATTTTCTTTTCACCTTACATAATTCTAATACTGAACGGTTTTTACTCTTTTATTATTGTCGGCCAATTTGTACTCGCCGTTTAGCAAACCTCACGGGCGCTTAACATACTTTATTGTTGAAATTTTGTTATAAAAAATGTTTCTTAAATTTTCACATACTGACTGATCTGGATTGGAACAAGAAATTCTAATAAGAAATGGGTATTTGATTTGCATACAAATCTACAGATTTATTCCAACACAGATGAAAAAGGGAAAGTTCATTGTGTACATTAAATTTGGAAAAACTCTGTGTAAAGCACGGTCAACGCCGGGGACTTTGGAACACTGGAACATTTATAAAACACAAGGTAATATATAGAAAATACATAAAGTACAAATATTCATTGAACTATTTTTATAAATGAGTGTAAACGAAAAAATCCCACAAGGGGCGTATTGTTAGGTTATTATAACAATACTAATTGGTTTTAAGAAATAATAATTTTCTTATCTCTAAGGAACTTAAGCATAAGAACCTTTTTTAATTCAAAAAATATGTTAACTCCACACAGAAGGCTCTGAGAAAAATAATTTCCCTCTTCAGGATGCTGTGTAGGGGATCTTTTATGGAAAGGAAGGGGAGGAAGTTCTGGGAAGGAAAAACTTATGAGGGGTGTGTAAGAATCTAGGGGTCAGTGTGTACAGGAGTAACGGCGGATGAATCCATCCCTACCGCTGCGGTGCAAGACGATGGGTCGAGAGATCCCAGCTGGAAAGGTCAAAGGGTCTCTCCATGCTGGCCTCCCGATCCGGCCCGCCACGCAGCTGGTGGGCAGCTGGGAACCTCACCCGACGAACCGGGGCATCCCCTCTTAAGTCAGTAGTAAACCGATTGGGGGTGACCAATGGCAGAAGTATTGGTTATCCAATAAATGGTTCCCACCTTCCAAATGGATATAAATTAGCTTCATAATGTCTATAGATCTTTGTATTGTGCTGTTTGTTTACTATAAATATATATAAATAACTTAATAAAGTGGTTAATCGAAAGATTATAAATTTTTTTAAACATTAATATCTGTCTTTATTAATTTCGTATTTTACTGTCTAATCAACGTAAGTATGTACCCGTACCTTCGATTGTGTTTTAATTAGTTCTGTTTTCATATATTTATATACCATATTAATGGAAGGACAAAAATACTTTTGTAATAATGTCGTTAAGTGCCCATTAATACGAGCATTAAACTTCGGTATTTACTTTTGCTGGATAAATACTAGCTGTTTGTTCCGTTATTATTTTTCCTGGCCTCTTCAATCTCTTCATATTTATATAAATACTGTCTTAAATACTCGATTCTCATGTAATTGCTATTATCAATATTTATAAATATACCTAATCACAGTAATTTTAGTTAGATTGCATACTCACTTAGAAATGGTATGACATATTTTATTGTACATGCTCTATGCTTTTTTGCTAAAAAAGGTGAAAGTATTTATTTCAATTAGATAATTAGTAGTTTTTAAACTATGTAAAAATTGGTGACCTCCTTATAATATACTACTATGTTTGCGAAATCGAAAAAAAAAAAGTTGACCTAGAAGAAAACTAAAATTTTGATTTGAGGCTAAAATACTCAACCAAATTGAATAATTGTTTTTTTTTTTATCAGAAGGTATAACAAATATCTGGTAGAGATATGTGCTATTTTATTTTTGTTTTTAATTATAAAACATAGGTCATCAAAGAATTTGATATCATCGTGTTTATGAAGACCGTACAGCTCGGGAATTTCTTTTCGTCATTTTTATGACGTCCGTGAGTCGGGATGTTTTGAGACAAAAAAAAAATAACCACCACCCCGAGAAGGTTCGTGCCTGGGGTAAGGCCAACCTGGTCAGTTTCAACGTCTCAAAAACCCAAGTGTGTCTGATTTCGGTAAAGATGGATGTTACGTAATACAAGTTACCCTATAAAAAGGATGCACACTAGCCCCAATTTCCCCTCACTAGTTGCGACACACGCGACCAGATGGTCGAAATACGTGATCGACTTGGACCACCCACACTGCTCGCGGTCAACACGGGCGGCCCTAAGCGCGCTTCGGCAGTGCAAATCCGACCTTGGTCTTAGCAACACGGTCGCTCACGATGGCAAAAACCCCTCGCGGGCATGGCTTGCATGATTACGCAATAACGGACGCGATCTCGTTCCAGTTTAACTAGATACATTTCGCCATCTAACTAGCAATCATGTTTATTATCTCGGTTCGAACTAAACTCAATGGAGTCCCGTTCTCGTGTAAAATCCCGAGTGCATATTACCACACCATCAGTACCGCTGCTTTCTAAGCGCGGGAAACCTGGGTCAACATGATGTACCACATCTCAAGGCGAATCGTAAGCTTTCAACCTTCCCCCTTTTCTTGTGTTCAATTCTCGTAAATTCATGTAGAATCCACGCTTTATCTGGTCGTCACAAATTAGTAGAGAGAGTTAGTAGGGAGATCTATGTCAACCTGTATTTCTCGAGACAATTAATATACCTTGTGCCTTACTACCCATGTGTTATTATTGTGTGATAAACCTACCCTTTGACCTCCTAACCGATGGACGAGCCTGATGACCAAAGAAGCTGCCCGCCCCTGATAGTACACGAGCCTCATCTCTCTACCATTTTATCTGAGCTTAGCCAATTTAATAACCAGGTTCGATTCCCGGTTTAACCAATACTTAGCACTGGCGCAAAAACGTGTTTTTTTTTGGTAATTAATCGTCCATCGGGAGGTCAAATTGGAAATAATCTTGTACTCCTTCACTCTGTTTTCATGCCTTGTTTTGTATTAACCTTTGAATAACAATGTTTTCTTCCAATAAATCTTAGCTATTCTACAAACCATCGCGTCAAATTTAAAACAACCGTGTCACATTAAAACCATTCGGTGTCAAATTACAAGTTTTACGAATCGTCACTCGACAAAATTTTAAGTACCGGTATTCCATCACAAGGTGCGCAACCAACATTTACTTCTTTTCGGACATCTCAAACATCACATAGTGATCCAAAACCACAATGGTTTACTTTCCAAGTGCAACTATTAGAGAGAATGAACTACAATAATCTACAATTCAACAGTTTCAAATCTTGTACATGATACAAAATAAATTCCTTGTTAGTGGAGCCATAAGCCAGCATCGTTCTGCAAAATACATAGACAAGGAAAACTAACGCCCTTCTGTCATTTGATAATTCCGCTTTATATGTAATAAAGGTGGGTAGAGTATCCTTTTTGAAAGAAAAGTCTTGAAAGCCGACTTACCCTTTACATATAATTGAGATTCGCGATTGACGTAAACCCGGACCCTCGGCGCTTCTCCGCAATGGCCTGTCGATTGTCCAAGGGAAAGGGAATCTTTACGAGTAAATAACCAAACACTGGTTCTGCTTAAATTCAGACAATTTGTCTCGAATCACAAACAACCCTCCAATTAATTGTTGAAAGAAACAAACAATACTCTCTCGAAATCTGCACTTTGAAATTTTTTTTTTTTCGGAAGAAATTTTTTTCAAAAATTTTCTTCACTCATCTAGGACTTTGAACTTTTTCGGAAATTTTTTTCAAAACGCACAATCTCAGGGACTTTTCCACTAAAATTGCAAGGAGACCCCTGGCCGTTTTTTTTCTCAAATCAAAGACTTGGAAATTTTTTTCAAAAAATTTTCTTCACTCATCTAGGACTTTGAAATTTTTCGGAAATTTTTCAAAACGCACAATCTCAGGGACTTTTCCACTAAAATTGCAAGGAGACCCCTGGCCGTTTTTTTCTCAAATCAAAGACTTGGAAATTTTTTTTTCAAAAATTTCCTTCACTCATCTAGGACTTTGAAATTTTTCGGAAATTTTTCAAAAACGCACAATCTCAGGGACTTTTCCATCAAAAACACAAGGAAACCGCTGGCCATTTTTTTTTTCCCATAATTGGAACTTTGAAAATTTTTCGGGAATTTTTCAAAAGCGCACTATCTCAGGGATTTTTCCATCAAAAACACAAGGAAACCGCTGGCCATTTTTTTTTCCATAATTGGAACTTTGAAAATTTTTCGGAAATTTTTCAAAAGCGCACTATCTCAGGGATTTTTCCATCAAAAACACAAGGAAACCGCTGGCCATTTTTTTTCCATACTAGGACTTTGAAAAATTTCACAAAATTCTTCACCAACCATCACAAGCAAACCCCTGGTATTTTTTTTTGAAAAACAACCAGCCACACACTCAGACAATTCTTTTTTCTTCTCACAAAGTCTAAATCAACTTCCACAAAATGAATCCTCAAAACAACACCTTAGGCATAATAGCCAACATCTGCTCTCAAAGTACTCAAAGTTTAGAAAAGGAATTAAAAGACAGGAATATTTCTCCTTTCAACAAAACCAAAAACGTCCTGATTAAGTACGCAACATTCTACAACAGGAAATATATTAGGAGACTGCAATTTCAACCCGGCAGTATAACAATCTCCGACACAAGCATACCTGCTTGCACAGAAATTAAACCACCAGTTATACCCACCAAGGAAACTACAAAACCCTTCGACCTAACTGGATGGAAAATTAAGTACAACGGTAATACTAACGTAGAAGATTTCATCGACCGAATTGAAGAAACAGCCGCGATACGCAACATTCCCACTGAGATACTACACCGTAACTTCATAGATCTCATCTCGCACGAGCTACTCTCCTGGCATAGAATCCACAAGAAAAAAGTAAACTCCTGGCCCGAACTCAAAGCTGCTCTCCTGAGAAGTTTCGCACCAAAAGAAACACAACATAGGATTAAGTCTACTCTGTTTTCCATCAAACAATTCTCCAACGAAACGGTAGCACAATACGCCCAGAGAGCAGATCTTCTAAACATCAAACTGACAACTCCAGTCCCTGAAACAGAGCTAGTTCCTATCTTGACTGATGGCCTCCTAGCAAGATATGAGAACATAATAACCTCTCAAAAAATATCTTCAGTAGAACAACTCAAAGATGTCTGTCTACTATTGGAAAACTACCAAGATAAAAGAAGAAACACCAAGCCTTCTAACGAGCCCCTTCTACCAAGCCTCGCCTCTCGGTCAACCAATCAAATCAAACCAGAGTTTAACGAGAAGAAGTTTTGCACCTTTTGCAAAAGAACCGGACATTCACAATCGACTTGCTACAAAAAAGCAAAACTTTCGTATACCCAAGACAACAGAGGCCATCAAAAGCGCCCCCGTGACCATTCTCCTCAACAGGACAACTTGAGAGAAATTTTCAAGAGATCAAGAAACAATCTTGAAAGAATACATCCTTCCAACAACTTAATTGCAAGACCACCTACAGATTTCTCCAAACCTCCGCCGAATTGGTCCAAGAGAACTCCAAAAAACTAAGATCCAACCCCTCGCAAATCCATTCAATATCTAGGCCTACTGAATGGACCGAGTGGTTGAAACACATCGCATATTTCAAAGAGGCCTTACAACTTTCTACGGTGAGCTGCACTCAAGCTAAAGATGGTCGCCCATACGCGCATTTTTCTGTTAATGACGTCGTCTTCTCTGGACTACTGGATAGTGGAGCTTCAGTTAGCTGCCTCGGCGGTAACGCCCACATTCCCTTTGTCAACAACGGATTCACAATCAACAAACACCCCGCTTTCGTCACCACCGCAGACAACAACACTCAAAAAGTCACAGGAGCTATTGTCCTACCTGTCAAGTGTGGAAACAAATCATTTCCAATAAATTTCCTAATCGTACCAACCATCACCCAGAAATTTATTCTTGGAGTGGATTTTTGGAAAGCATTCAACATTGCACCTCAGGTTTTCAACCCTTGCAACAACACCACACCCACCACCTCAATCAACGAAATCCGTACAATAATTCCGTACGAGAACCTTCACCCACCACAGGCCGAACAACTGGAAGACATGATCAAGAAATTTGAATCAATCTCGTTCGAAAAGTGTGGACTTGGTTTGACAAATTTAGTCAAACATCACATCAAGACAAATGGACCTCCTATCAAACAAAGACACTACAATTTGGCTCCCCAGAAACTAAAACTGTTAGAAAAAGAACTGGACGACATGCTAAATATGGGCATCGTGGTTCCCAGCAGAAGCGCCTGGACCAACCCCACACTTCTGGTATCCAAAAAAGACGGTTCCGCCCGATTCTGCCTCGACAGTAGAAGACTTAATGCCTGCACTGAGGCGGACGCGTACCCACTTCCTCTTGTACACGCAATCCTGGACAAACTACGCAACGCAAAATTCATCTCTTCAATAGATCTGTCCAAAGCATTCTGGCAGATACCTCTGGATGATGTTTCATGTGAAAAAACAGCATTTGTAGTGCCCGGCAGAGGAATGTTCCACTTTAAGAGACTCCCCTTCGGTTTAAAAAACAGCCCTGCTGAGCTACAAAGATTGATGGACAGACTGTTCGGCCCCGAATCCGACAATAATTTGTTCTGCTACCTGGACGACCTAATAATC
This sequence comes from Hesperophylax consimilis, assembly GCF_061612785.1. Lineage (NCBI taxonomy): Eukaryota > Metazoa > Arthropoda > Insecta > Trichoptera > Limnephilidae > Hesperophylax > Hesperophylax consimilis. Next base: position 2,942,474 of record NC_142841.1, on the reverse strand, counting down.
ATCAGCGACACGTTTGAAAAACACATCACCACCCTAGAAAAAGTATTCCAACAACTCAAGTTTGCCGGATTAACAATCAACCTTAAGAAATCCGAATTTTGCAAATCACGCCTACGCTACCTCGGCTTTGTAATAGACGAAAAAGGTCTAAGGACCGACCCTGCCAAAGTCGAAGCTATGACAAACTTTCCCAGGCCAAAGAACGCTAAAGAAGTTAAAGGTTTCCTTGGTCTCGCCGGATACTACAGAAGATTCATAAGGGATTTCTCCACAATAGCTGCCCCTCTTAATAAAATTACCGGTACCCGAAAAGGTGTCAGTAACTTCGCTTGGTCTACTGAAACTGAAAAGGCTTTCACCTCTCTAAAAACAGCACTGCAATCTGCACCGGTACTAAACTGTCCAGATTTCAATCTGCCTTTCACCCTGCATACAGACGCCTCCAATGTTGGAATCGGCGGAGTCCTAACACAAGAATTCCCCGACGGCGAACACCCAGTAGCATACTTCTCTCGTAGTCTAAATAAACACGAAAAAAACTATGGGATAACGGAAAAAGAACTTCTCGCAGTCATGGACTCTATCCACCATTTCCGCGGCTATATCGAAGGCAGCAAGTTCTCAGTCATCACCGATCACAGCAGCCTAAAATGGTTGATTTCATTAAGCAACCCTTCTGGCAGATTGGCCCGCTGGTCGTCTCGCCTATCTCAATACACCTTTGATGTCATCCATCGTAAAGGCGCAGACAATATTGTCCCAGACGCCCTCTCAAGAATAGAACTCGCCACTTTGATCTCCGAAGAAGCAACACCAACTCCTACCACCAAAGACACTTGGTATTTAAAAACCTACGAGGAATGCAGGAACAACCCGCAAAAATTTCCCAACTTTATTATAAAGGAAGGTCGGTTATATCGTAACTGCAAACCACCACTGTCTATACTCGAAGACTATGCTTGGAAGCTAGTCATTCCCTCAGAGGACACACAAAAAATTATCATCAACAATCACAGCGGCCCCGGATCCATACACCCAGGAACTTTCAAAACCTATAAGAAAATAGCCTTAAGGTATTACTGGCCAGGCCTGTTTAAACAAGTTCGCAACTATATCTCTAAATGCGACATTTGCAAAGCATACAAACATAGTACTGCACCCCCATCTGGTCTCATGAATAACCCCAAACGAGCGGACAGGCCACTACAATCACTCTCTATGGATCTCATCGGCCCCTTCCCCAGAAGCTACGCCGGAAACATGCATATACTTAGCATAGTGGATATATTCACCAAGTTCTGTTGGATCTTCCCATTAAAAAGAGCCACAGCATCTGCAATCATAAACTTGTTAGAAAAAAACATTTTTATCCCCTACGGCACTCCGCGCACCATCATTTGCGACAACGGAAAACAATTCATAGCTCTGGAATTCAAGGAATTTCTGGCCAAATACGGCATAAAGGATATTTTCTATAATACACTTTACACGCCTCAAAATAATACAGTAGAGCGTTACAACCAGACCATCAACACGGCTCTGGCAATCCTGGTTGACAAAGATCAACGAACATGGTGCAAAAATCTGGAAAAAATTCAAGCTGCACTAAACAATACGGTAAACCTCACTACTGGATACACCCCTTTCTTCCTGAAACATGGTATGGAACAAATTGTACATGGATCCTTGCATTGGGACGCTAGCCTCCCATCATCTTCCCTTTCTACTGATAATCCATCAGAGAACTACGCTCACCGTCTTGAAGAACTTTCCGCTATTTACAGCGAAGTCACAGATGCGTTGATACTTGCCCACAAAAAGAGTGCAAACAGATACAATCTACGCAGGAAACATGTTACCTTTAAGGAAAACGACACAGTTTGGAGACGCAACAACACACTTTCACAAGGTGCTTTGTACTTCTCTGCAAAACTAGCTCCTCGCTTTGTTAAAGCAAAAGTGCTGAGAAAAATCTCAGATGTAGTGTATACCCTATCAGACGCCTCTGGTAAACACATCGGTAACTACCATGTGAAAGATATTGTCAAACTAGGAAGCGTGGACACAATAGACACCACCTTCACTAGGTCACACACACATAGCTAACAAACTTTTGGCTCTACCTTTGTCCCACGAGATTTGGCCCTCGCGCAGACAAACAGCATGTCTTATCGCGTTAGTTTCATATAAAAACTCGCATTTCGACCTCTGCAAGGTAACCTTCTCATTTTTTCTAAAAACACAGAAGTGTCAACTGTGGCTTTTAATCATTTCTCACCCATACATGTACTACTATGCTCTTTTGTATAAACCTTTTGTTATTTTTGTTTCTTTGTCACACCTCACCGTGTAATGTATATAAATTGTACTCATATTTTGTACGTATTCTTCTCTGGAACTGATCATTCCAGTCAAGAGATTTTTTCCACCTCCAAAACGATTGATGCTCCCGGAGTCATGACCCTGGACATCAGTTGTTAGTCGTCACCATTCTGACACTTACGACACTAAGTATATAACTATTTTTTGTCTTAACTACCACAAAAAGTCACGTACAACATTATATGTAAATGTTTTCTTAATTCTCTCATGTTCTTTGTTTTTCACATTGTTTTTTCACATTGTTCTTTCACATTTGTTCGTCACATTTGTTCCATTGGGCTCCATCGTACATTAAACAATGACCCCTTGCAACATACACCCAATTGAGGTGAATTTTCTACCCCTGTAACTTGTAATCATAATGCGTGTGTAAATTCCAGTTTGGTATCGTCATTTGATTCATGTTTACAAAGGTGTAACAAATAAAAGTTACAATTACCTTTTTTTTTAAGTTTTTTCAGTTTTGTCTAAAAAATTGAATGGCGCTCAATATTCCCATTTGCTCTAATTTGTTGTTTTTTCAGAATTTGATATTGACACGTCAATTCTGAAAAAGGTTGTTGTAAAGAAGAACAAACGCCGCTTTGTCCTCCTCATCAATAACAATAACACCTTTCGGTCACATTGAGTATGTAAAATCTTAAGATCTCAACTTTCTGACCCCAATTTGTTATATTATGTACTATATTTTGACTTAAATGACATTAATTTGCCTTGTCAAATACACCGAGCCAGGTCACTTATATTAAGTCATCCTGTGTCTCTAGGTGCCTCTTGTATCTACTTGTAACATAAAGTTCACAACATTCGTGTTTGTGGCAATTGTGGCAACACCAAGTGTGTTCCCCGTTTTGTGTTTGGTCATTTTAAGTAAGTAAAACCCTAAAAGGTCTTAAATAAACCACTACAAACCTTTTTGTAAGCAAAGAGTGAGTAAAACCGAGTAGGTCTCTTTTGCTATATGTATGTCTTGTCTAAGACATCCTTATAGGCATATGTTTTGTATTATTGCCAACTTAAAGCATAAACCCAACCAAAGGTTATGCCATCTCAACATTTTGTAAGCAAAGAGTTAGTAAAACCAAATAGGTCTCTTCTGCTATACTGTGTGTCTCGCGTAAGACATCTTTAGGCATATGTCTCGTATTATTGCCAACTAAACGCATAAACCCAACCAAAGGTTATGCCATCGTCTTTTTGATAATACCAATAGCCACTACTTGATTGTTTTTGACATTGTGTATGTATCTTTTTTCCGGTATTGAAATGGTACTTTTTTATTATTGAACGTTGATATGTTATTTTCATGATACATGAGAATGTTACAATATCCACCATGAGACGAGGGATCGTTATAAAATCTAACGCTATACATGAGAATGTTATAATATCTACCGTGATACGAGAAGTTCGTTATAATTACTTTTTTACTGGCTTACATATACTGTGGCCAAAGAGATAATTTGTTCCATAAATGGTTATAAATATCTATGTTGTACCGTCCTTTCAATACTAGGGTTCTTTCGTAATTCGTTCAATTTCTACATGAGACGTGGAAACGTTATAATATTTACCATAATTCGTGCGAACGATACAATATCTTGTTGTTGTTTTCTTTAAATAAGTTGACACTATGTACTTGTTCTACCAGACGTAGATCATTTTACCCTGACTTGTCGCCCTTAATTGGGACCCTTTTGTATTACTCATGACACTGAGGGAAATGTCCTTCACTGTAGTGAGAAATTTTTTTGTTCTCTTCAAACAAACATGAAGCTGTGCATTCAGCAATTTTTTACGCTAACTGATACCTGTGGACTTCTTGTCAAGCGGACCCAAGAACCATCCACTATCCATTGACCATGGACTAGCCATCAGCTTCACTGTTGGTTATGAGGTATCGTGTCGTGGGAGTTAATTGAGACAGTGACACAAAACCACCTAACTCGTTGTCTGGGAGACGAATAAGAAAAACTCCCAGGTTTGTGAAGCTTGAGCAAGGGTCTGTCATGTTCTCACAAACTGTAGAAGATTAAAAACGACCCCTAATCTTTCACCAAATACACGTGAAAGATTAGATTGTTATTACTGTGTATTCTCCTTTCACCTTTTCATCAAATTCATGTATATGTGTAAAGAGTTAGGAAATTTGCTGGTTGATATATTTCGTCCTCACATGGAGATCGAATTGAGAATTAGCTCAGTCACCATCAATTTTCGCTACTCAAACCCTCCATCCTTCACCCTTCCATCAAACTCATGTATATTTGTAAAGAGCTAAGAAATCTGCTGGTTGACCACATTTCGTTCTCTGAAAGAGATCGAACGGAGAATTAGCTCCATCACCAGCAGACCTTCTCGCTCAACGCCATTTTTTCCTCATCCCTCATTATTCTTGAGGTTGATTTCATGAATCTGGAAGGTGTACCCTACGCACATAGCGTATCGTCTGTCTTTAAGACAATCTTTATCCATGAAATTTGCTTCAAATATTTCCTTTTCACCCCATTCCTAGGTAATCAACACATTTCTTGTAATTTTGAAAGTCGTAAGTTGTTATCGCTCAAGCGCTAACACCGGCCATGGAAGGCCAACTTCTTTCAGAAACTTGGTGTTACTACGGCACAACCACCTACCTACCTTGTAAATCAAATAGGTAACCTCACGCCAGTCGTGATAGTTTTTTTTGTCTCCCCAATCTCGGGATACTCATGGTATAGTCAGCATAATAGATCTCTCTCTACTCTCTCCTCTCTAACCAACAACGTTTTTTATCTTTTTGTCTTTTCTCTTGAACACAATTTGTTTCTCTCCAAACGTTTTTTCATCATTGGTCTACCAGGCAGGTAAACTTCAAGAATTTTGACTATAATAATAACCTGTCCCCGGATTAAAAAGAAGACCAGCAGCCCTCCTCATCACCTGCAAGCTGAGCTTCACTTCTTTGCCGCCTTCACTTCCATCACTCACTTCTCTCCAATCTCTGCGTACCAAAAAACACCCGACCGCACCCAAATTAGGTGTGAGTCGTGCGTGCAGTAGCAAATCAAGTTGTCTCATCATTCTAACCACATTCAAAAGAACCAACCTCAGAGCATGCCAGCTCAAGGTTAGTTATGTTCCTGCAATCAACTACCTGCCGTTTGTACAAACCAACTACCTGCCGTTGTGCAATCAACTATTTGCCGTTTGAGCAACAACCACTTGCCGTTGTGCAATCAACTATTTGCCGTTGTGCAATCAACCACTTGCCATTGTGCAATCAACTACTTGCCATTGTGCAATCAACCACCTGCCGTTTGTACAAATCAACCACTTGCCATTGTGCAAAACTACTTGCCATTGTGCAATCAACCACCTGCCGTTTGTACAAATCAACCACTTGCCATTGTGCAATCAACTACTTGCCATTTGTACAGATCAACTACTTGCCGTCGTACAATCAACTACGGGCCATTGTACAAATCAACCACTTGCCGATGCGCAAACTCAACATAATAGCCATCACACGCATCGATCATCAATCAACTTACTGGTATTACTCCATGTCTTTACCAACTTCACTTCACCTTGACAACCACTGCCCCACCACATCAGCATAATGGAATTCACGCTGGTACAACATCAGAACCCGGATACTTCTGGCCCTCAGCATCACCATCTCTCAACCACAACCAAGAAGCACAGTTCAATTTCTATGGCCCTAGTGATACTTGAGTGCAATCTCAAATGGGTCAAGTTACAGTGAAAGTGTAACTTTAATAACTTCAGTGAAATTACGTCTACTTGGTACTCAACGAACACTACGCTCTTCAAACTTAGCTTACAGACCAATGAAATTTTAGAGTCAGGTTGTTGTCTTTTCATCACTGCATAACCTTGTATGTTGTTCTTGTCATCACTGCATAACCTTGTATGTTTGTCTTTTCATCACTGCATAACTTGTATGTTGTTCTTGTCATCTCTGCATAACTTGTATGTTGTTCTTGTCATCTCTGCATAACTTGTATGTTGTTCTTGTCATCTCTGCATAACCTTGTATGTTGTTCTTGCCATCACTGCATAACCTTGTATTTTGTCTTTTCACCATTGCATAACCATATTTTTTTTTCTTCTCTTTGTTTTTTTTGCAAATCAACACTGTTTTTTTCTCTCTCTACTCACCTCACGACAAGATGAAGAGGATTTTTAGTGCCTAAAGCTTCATTACCACGTCGCCTTTTACTGGCGGAGGGGGAATGTGTTACGTAATACAAGTTACCCTATAAAAAGGATGCACACTAGCCCCAATTTCCCCTCACTAGTTGCGACACACGCGACCAGATGGTCGAAATACGTGATCGACTTGGACCACCCACACTGCTCGCGGTCAACACGGGCGGCCCTAAGCGCGCTTCGGCAGTGCAAATCCGACCTTGGTCTTAGCAACACGGTCGCTCACGATGGCAAAAACCCCTCGCGGGCATGGCTTGCATGATTACGCAATAACGGACGCGATCTCGTTCCAGTTTAACTAGATACATTTCGCCATCTAACTAGCAATCATGTTTATTATCTCGGTTCGAACTAAACTCAATGGAGTCCCGTTCTCGTGTAAAATCCCGAGTGCATATTACCACACCATCAGTACCGCTGCTTTCTAAGCGCGGGAAACCTGGGTCAACATGATGTACCACATCTCAAGGCGAATCGTAAGCTTTCAACCTTCCCCCTTTTCTTGTGTTCAATTCTCGTAAATTCATGTAGAATCCACGCTTTATCTGGTCGTCACAAATTAGTAGAGAGAGTTAGTAGGGAGATCTATGTCAACCTGTATTTCTCGAGACAATTAATATACCTTGTGCCTTACTACCCATGTGTTATTATTGTGTGATAAACCTACCCTTTGACCTCCTAACCGATGGACGAGCCTGATGACCAAAGAAGCTGCCCGCCCCTGATAGTACACGAGCCTCATCTCTCTACCATTTTATCTGAGCTTAGCCAATTTAATAACCAGGTTCGATTCCCGGTTTAACCAATACTTAGCATGGAGAACAATGACTGTCTGGTGCAATTTTATGGAAGCACCCTCCCCAATAAATACTCCATTGAAATTTTTGGAGTAAATAGTATATCAGACCGGCGCGCAATTATCGGGGCTCTATAAAAGCCCGAATAAATCATGCTTCCAAGAAACTGTGCGTCTTGTGTAGGGCTAGGAGATTCTTCAATAGTTACCAGCTGCTAACCCTATACAAATCTCAATTATGCCCAACAATTGATGTTGGGAGCCACCTCTGGGCTGGAGCCCCACAATACTTGATAAACCTACTTGATTGTGTGCAAAGGAGGGCGGTCCCTCTGATTGACAATCCATTTTTAACAGACCGATTGCTATCTCTAATGCATAAACGCAATATGGGTATGCTGAGTCTGTTCTACAGGTAATTTAAGAAGAAGCTACAAGTCAAAAATTTGTATATTTTTGGTATACCTTATATTGTAGGTAATAGGCATTAAAATCGCTTGACAAACGGAGTCTAGAAACGTTCGATCATAACATATTATTTTTAACAGTCTCGTATTTATGATCGCAATGTCCTTCAACGATGTCACGAATTTTTGTAATATGTACTCATTGTAAATTTAAGTGTTGGTTCGTTTGCATTGACCAATACTTTTAAGTACCTACTTACCAAAGGCATTGGTTATTATTTGTTTAGCTCTAAACAAGAAAGTGAGAAATTTGCAAATTTCAAATGCATTCCGAATATTCATTGTTGTCATGTCCTTTTGAAATATTAATTTAGCAAAATATTTAGTTTAACACGTCAGGCAAAGTGGGAGAAAATGGTTATACTGAGGTCAACTTTCTTAGTATCTTTGTATCATTCCTTTGTATTATTCTTTTGTATCATTCCTATGTTTTAGCTTAAAAGAGGAGATATTCCCAGTATTAGAACCAACAATATCAGAAGTACTGTTGGCTGGGGTGATAGGTAGTTGAATACATATAGATTAACGGAAATTAGACCCTTAATCTGAAAATCTGTGATTGTGGAAGATCACAGAGTAGTCTGGTTAGCTGATAGGTAGTTACGCACCTAAAGGCTAAGGGAAATCAGACCATTTTGCTTAATGTATTTTATTATAATAAATTGATGTGAATAAAAAACGAAGAAAGTGTTTTCGTGCCTTCCATTGGGTGTTCTCCTACCACGATAGTAGAAACACTACACCTTTTGATTAAAAAATAATTAATAAATTATTTTAAGCAATAATCATTAGCCTGAAACACACATACAAACAAATTATTCCGAGAAAAAATAAATACCGCCGACGGGAATTGAACCCGCAGCCTTAATCGATAATGACGGTAACTTGTCGTCGTTCCCGAACATTACTGCAGATAGCCCACTAACAAACAATTTTTCACAACGACACGTGTTTTTAATTTATTCGAAGTGAACTGTATTTGTAGGTTAGCAATATGTAGTTGTTCTTGGAAACGATGACAAGCTATCGACATTATTGATAAATCCTTTATCGATCTACCGTGATAGATACCCAGGCAGATTGTATCTAGCATGGTTACATCTTAACTATATAGCAGACCGTCTTTCTACTAAAACAGCAAATACTTTCGCACTGTAAGCGATTTGAACTCTGCACAGTTTTTGTCTCCAATATCTCATCTAGCCATACTTTCAGCTCTTAATTGATATTTCAATCATGAGCTGTTATAAAGCTTGGAAATATTCCAGAACTATTAAGTTATCAAACAAAATTATCTAAGTTATATTTATGAAACGTTTAAACTTTATTGTGTCAAGAAATCCACCCTGAGTTTTCGATGTTTGTACCGGTCATGTGCCAACGAATCCACCGTGGATTTGCTAATAACTCACCGCACCTCTCTATTATGGTGTGGCAGTATCAAATATGTGAAGATCGCTTATTTAGCTGGAAAATATAATAAAACGCAAGAATGTTTTCGTACGTCTTCATTATACTAGCTTTTTTGCCAAAACTTCACAAGGTAGAATTTTTTTTATATTACATATATTAAAAAAAACATCGTGTTTTTTTACATTTACTCCAAATAGTAGGCCCTGAAGAAAATAATTCCCCTCGGGTCCTCTGTCATCTTTGGGGATGCTGGGTGGAGGTTATTATAGGAAAGGAAGGAGAAGAAGTTCTGGGAAGGAAAAGGGTAGAAGGGGTGGGTAGGTGGAATCGATTGGTCATTGTGTCTATCCATTCCTGGAGTTCAAAAAGTCTCCTTCCCAATCCGGCCCGCCACGTATTAGGTCGCAGATGGACGGCTCTCCGAAGGTTAACAGAAAAAATATATTTCTGCTATTTTTTACTATTAACACTAGCGTAGATAACTTGTAAAACTGTCGTAGAATATAATGTACTTAGTTCACCCCACATGTCAAACTGTCTGGTTAAGGTGAATACAAAACAACCTCCTAAGAATTCATGAGATGACTTCAGGCACAACTCAGAGCACATCTGGCCCGTGTAGGTACCAGTAGTGTACGTAACATGACATTGTACTTATGTAGAGTATATCTTGCAGTGGCGCGATCTAAAACCAAAGGAAGGCTGAGCGTAGTTTTCAAATTAGGGAATGAATAAATGAAAATGGACATTTTACTAACACCTTCCGCTTGTTGTTATGGCCAACTGAGTAAATGAGTGTACAAATAACTTATGCCTAGTTCAAGACAATATTGTACTGTCCCAGCTCCGGGCCCATTGTCCTATCATGAGCAGGTAATTGGAGGGCAAGACAATGCCCTACAGATAGGAGGGTTGGTTTTCTCAACAGGACCGCATTGACCACGAATAAACGCGCTTTGAAAATACACTAGTAGAATAGCCAGTCGCTTCACGCGTACTTATCTTGGCTCTCGACGCTCGTATTTCGTTTATTATTTAGTTCGTCCTCCAACTATATCCTATCCTAATATTTTTTGCGAACTCGCCTATAACGTGCGTCGTCTTGTATCCATTTTGTTGTATTGTAACCAGTGTCATCGTCTTGTATCCATTTTGTTGTATTGTATCCATTGTCGTCGTCTTGTATCCATTTTGTTGTATTGTATCCATTGTCGTCTTCTTGTATCCATTTTGTTGTATTGTATCCATTGTCGTCGTCTTGTATCCATTTTGTTGTATTGTATCCATTGTCGTCGTCTTGTATCCATTTTGTTGTATTGTATCCATTGTCGTCGTCTTTTATCCATTTTGTCGTCTTGTATCCATTTTGTATCGTTCCACGTTTGGACTGCGTTTGAATTGTTGTATTATCCCATTGTCCCACTGTCCTGCGCATTTGAGGCTGTCCACGGAGATGGGACAAGACAATTTAGTATTTTCTTCTGTACTGTCCTTGTGCGAACTCGACATTACCCAATTCACGGAAAAGATTATTATTAAGAAATTTTCTGGCATATTTTTACTATCTTTTAATTTCTTTTAATAATTCGTTTATCTTAGGGTAGGCACAATTTTTTAGTATTTATGGATTGCACGCCACTGACACACAGTTATACGTTAGATAGATTATAATTGGAGTTGACGTGATATTTTACAGCAGAACAGATAAAATACAAGATCTGATATTAAGAATGACAAAAATACACAGCCACTACATAAGACAACAGAGTAAATACAAGACTGGTATCCAAGTGAACAAGTTGATTGAAATGACGTATTTATGGGACGGTCCATTATCTGCGAGGAAGAAAAGTTAAAGTTTGACGGAATTCCAAATTTTGGTTATTTGGAATTACTATAAGCACCAAATTAACTCCACATAGAAGGCCTAGAAGGCCCACGCGGCCACGGCGAGAATATCCTGAAAAATATGGGTTCGATTGAAGCAATTCTCTATGCCTATCCTTGCTGAGATCTTAATATTAAAGTCGCAAGAAACGTCACATTTTATTCCTTACATGGCGTGCGTAGAAAATGGAGATTTTATTTTAGCTACATCGATAAAAAAAAAATACTGTCGCAGTTTACCAATATGTACAGAACATATTAGATTCTCGTCGTAAAATGTCACGCTTATATTTGATAGGTACCTACAGGGAAGAAAGAAGAGTGAACTGTTTTCATTTTCTTGAGAATATTTCTTTGGAGGTATACACGGATGATAATCAATGACTTTTAATTAAATAAAATAGCAAACTTTAAATATACTACTGTTTAAAATTTATCAATAAGTTTCAAGAATGGTTTCTTCATCAGAATACAACGTATACTTATCGTGATGATGAAAAATTTGGTTTTGAAAAGCAAACAAATTTAATTTAATTTGAAGTGATTTTTAAAACTGAATAACACTGAACAAACATTTTTTTCCTAACTTAAGGATAAAAAGGAGTAAGGTTTCAATCGGCCAGTATACATAGCAACCTAGTAAGCTAATATTGGAATTTAGGATGAGCAAAATAAAGGAATATATTGAGCGTAGTTTTTTTTATATCTGTCTCTGCTTTTCTTGCCTCTATTTAGTTCTTCTTGGCTCTTCGTGATTCTTTTTGGCTCGCCTTGACTCTTCCTGCATATTCATGCGTCATCCTTCCCACTTTTGGCCTTTCTTGGCACTTCAAATCACTTCATGCTTCCTTTTTACTCTTCTTGCCAATTCAAATCTCTTATATCTTTTTACCGCTTTTGACTTTGAGACTTGTTATGGATCTTAGTTCCGGAGGGATTTAATTCCAGATGCTCTGAAAGCGCGAGCACCAAACTTAGTATTCGGCTTGCGCTTATGTTCCATCAGTCTGCCTACAGCTGATGATGTTGCTGATCTCCTTAATCTTCTTTGAAACTCTTTGATATATATTTTATAATTTATAATACATTTATTAAATCGGTAAAATGACATCATCTTGCGACCTCCTTCACCGTATTAAAAAAGTACACGAACTGCGCTAGTACTGCCGCGCACCGGATATTAAAGTTGTTCATATCACCAAATCGAGCTCATTTCCGGGGAAATAATCTTTATTGCTACAGAAAAGTATGTTGACTTATTGAAGGTCGGGCTTTTCCCGACCGTCACACAGGATGCAAACAGTCTATTTCATCGGATATCCTCATATTACATACCTACTGAGCAAAAGGAGACGAGATGGCTGATTGTTTTTTTTTATATTGCTTCACTCTGTATTTTTATACGATTAGTCTTGATGTGTTAGAATTATGCGGCCAACAGACTGGGCAAATGCTATTACTGTAACACGTTGAATGTATCCAGCATAAAGACAGGTTTAATATAGTACGAAGGTATCACATAGATGAAGATATTATTCGTCTACAAATAAATCTCTAAATAGTATAAAATAAAGTCGCTATCCGCGTCTGTCTGTTTGTGCGCTTACCTATTTTAAACTACGCTACGGATTTTGATAGGCTTTTCACTAGGGATGTCAAAATCCGTTGCCAAAGTTAGTAGAACTAAGCGCGCAAATAGACAAATGAAAGATGAAATTTAAGATTAATAAAAACACTACTTTATAACTAAAATATTTTATATAAAACAGTTTGAAAATTTTATAAAAATCAATTAAATTTCTAAAAAAAGTTGTAAACCTGCAGCACAAACACATACATGAGAGGAAAAAATTAATTGAACTAAGACTCCCCTTTAAAAATATGTGATTGATTGATTTATTCTATTTTATTTTATGATGCATGTTTATGAATGTTTCGAGGATAACTATGTACCTATTAAAAATTCTACAACAAATTAAATTATTAAATTACCATCTGATAGTAATATTGTCTTAATGACTGTGCAGTTTAGAATTGTTGTAAACGGAAATATCGCCATCTGTTATTTTCAACAAGAACGGTTGAAGTTTTCAAACTGCAGCGACGGTTTTATTTTCTAGTTGTAACATTAGTATATATTTATATATAAAATTAATTCATTCAATTAATCTGAATATTTTCTGTCTTTAATATACTTTTCTTTAAAACCTAATTATTGTCACGGTATATCTTTTATCTTCCGTTCACAAATACGTTAATAGTTATTAGTTCATACTAAGCTTATAAAAATATTTTTTTATTATTTTAAAACAAATGACTTATTTTTAAATCTTAATATTTTTACGAAAATGCCTTCTAATGGCCGGGAATAAATAAACAAGTTAGTGAGCAATTATTCTGCTTGAATGGTAGGCAGGGACTATATATAACAGCAAAACTACTGAGGTTTATGTGTACTTCAAATTTATCCATAGTCTGCGTTAAAAAAAACTTTCAAAAATATATGAACACGTTTGTACTTCAGCGTATGCAAAGTGCGTCATAAAAGTTCGGTGTAATTCGTGCCCCGCAATAAAAACTGACCATTATAATTCTGCGAGTTTCTCGTTTACGTACACTTTGTACAACCATCAGAAATTATATCACTACGAAGTTGCAGAAAACCATCCGTACCATCTGGGTAATATCTGGAGCAGTACAAACATCCTGAATCGTAGTTTTGGCGAGCTTTCAGACAGTTTCACGTAATGCACGGAAAGCTCCGGTAGGCTGGCGGAGGCGGAGGCCTACCGACTACGTAAGGTCAAACGTCTTCTGACCCAGTTCGCGAAAGGTCGCCTACTGCGCCTGAATATATGCAACGAACATGGCCTTTAATGGGACCTGATTATTTAGATTATCTGTGTCTCCATTCTAATGAAAGCGTATATATTATACTGCGTGTGTTTGCTAGACAAAACTTTTACTCAGTCTTTTTCATTGGTTCCATCCACATGACTAAATCTTAGTTTTTTTTTACATTAACTCCACACAGGAGGCACTCAGGAAAATAATTTCCCCCAGGGACCATTTCCATCATCCCAGAGGACACATGTGGAGTGAACACGGGTCTTCGAGAAACCCATGTTGTAAGAGGGTTGAAACACAGAGGCTGGCAAATTTCACGCCGAGCTGTTGAACTCGAGAAGCACGAGTCGTAGAAGTGTGCCGTTGACAAATGTCAATCGTGTACAAATAAATGTTGTGCGCGCGTTTGGCGTGTTTCCCGACTATGCACCGGTGCCGAAGGGATCAATGACGCTAGTTCCTTGGAGAATCTTTCATTGTAATACCGGTAGAACAATGACAGCATACCTACCAGAGATATGTGCTCTAAGGATTGCAATCCGTTTGTTTAAAGAGGGTGATCTATAAAACGGACCATACAGATATAGTAATAATATCAGGTCATTTAAGAAATATTTAAAATTAACAAATCGTCTTTGTATCAATGAAATTAGTTTTTTTATTAGCATTAAAGCCCCTAAAAACTCATTCTGTGTCTCATGGTGTATAATCAATTGCAGTATAATTTGAAATCGGTCGACGCAGGTTTACTAGTAGCTATTTATAATCCATTAAATGCGTATGCGTATAAGTGTAGACGCAGCTACAAAAGGTTTTTAACCCTTTTGTTCAAATCGAACAAAAGTGTTTTTTTGTTCTCTATATGATATATTGTGATTCAGATTCACTAGTTTGTCACTTAAACCACTAGTTTCCAGACGACGCGACGTGTGATAACGAACACGAAGCACATCTTTCGCTTTATTCTCATCTATCATTCAATCTGTTCTAAGAGGATGAGGTGGAAGCTACCAGATTCATCTCGTTCCGCACTAACTAGATGGATGGTGTGGTCACACGACCTACAAATGAGGAATTTAATTCATTAAAACTTGCAGAAGGCAGTAGGGGAAATAGGGGAGGGGATTCCCAGGTAAATTGAAAATTAAATCACGAAACTAGTTAGTTATTTTTTGATGAACAAATATACTTGAAACACTGGTTAAATAGATAATATTAGCCATGGGAAGAAAGTTGTTTTACGTCTTCTTTCAATATGATACACGTTTTATTAGTTTTAAATATTTGGCTTATAATAAAAGATTTAAGGATCATTGCCTTTCGAAGAGTAAATTTTCCTATTGAAACCTAGTTAACTTGAAAAATTGTGACAGCTCTCGAATGAATTATAAAAAAACATGTTCATACTTATCGAATAAAAAATTTAGAACCGCTTATGAATGGGCCGCTAAAGAATGTCCACTGGAGTTAGTTCAGCGAAACAACGCGCGATGTCTCAGTAACGTAACTTCGCTCTGTTAATTCATGATCTGTCAAGCATTTAAACAAAAGAAATAGCTAAGCTATGCAATAACTTACCCAACGAAACAAGACAAATAAAAAGTTGAAATCGTCATTAAATAATAAATATTTAATAAAGGTCGCGTAATAACCGGTGAACCCACCCAAGTCAAAATTATTGTGCGTTGAACGATGAGTAATATTGTTTTAGTAAATAAATGGCTTCATGGAAACTTATACGCTAGGAACTTTACTAATAAACTTTTTTTAAATTTTACGCAACTGATAAACAAACATTTACCTTACATTAATGGTTGTTTAACAGTTTTGTAAAATTTTAAAAACGTTTATTAGTAAGGCTCTAGATGTATTGGTAAACCATAGATGGTAATAACTTTTGCTAAAAAATTCTGCCTCAATACAGGTTCGTCTAGTGAGGCAAGTTATGTCCAACTTAAATATACCTATTATATATTTTCTCTTTATTACCGTGCCGTTAAACATTCTTTTAATATTTTCTATTATTGTTCTGATATATTTAATTTTGGCTTAAGTAGTATGTATGTTTATATTCCTTTTAAACAAATGAAATTTCAATTTAAAAAAGTATTCGAATAAAGGATTATTCATCAATAAAATTATTTTTGTACCCAATTATCGTTAAAATTTTATCAAACTTGAATAATATTACGCATTACGCAGTAATATTTAACATTACTAACTTACTTACCCAGGCATCAGAACCTAAATTAGTAGGTTTAATTTTATATTGGAGCATGAAAGCAAAATGCTAGCTAACTTGTGAATAAAAATAAAATAATAATTGTAATTCGAACCTCGCTTTTTTTCCATTTCTTCAACGAAAATAATACGAAATGATTATAGTCGCGAGCTATTGGAAAATATCAGAATCTAATTGGATTAGGCTGAAGTCAAGATTTTCTCTTGAGATCTTTCCTCTGAAACATATAAAACTGTAAAATAAATTCTAATTTGGTTTTATGATATTATTATTATGCAGGTGCCGTAATCTTATTCAGACAATGGAATTTCTAATGTACGTTCACACCAGTGCTCGTGTAGCCTTTATTGCCCTTCAACTGCATATCGCCCTCCTACTGCACCACTCCCCAACTATAATATTCCGCCCTCAACTCTGTACCGGCCGAGCTTGGTTCTCGATTGCATTCTGAAATTTACAGCGCGTACCTGAGAAGCGACATGCGACTCTGTAATTCCCTTGAGATCCTCTGTGCTGGTAGTCCGCACCGCACCATGAAGGTCTATTCTTGCATACATGATGGTTAGTCAAATGAGATTTCTCTCCCAAAGGATTCACTGTTGACTAATTGATAGGTCTGAAGACAGGTTGTTTTAATTAACTTCGTTTGCGATTCATATTATCACTACAAACTAATTGCATAGACATTTCGATGATCACGCGACTAAACTTTATAACTAAATTATCTCTATAATATAACTAGGTACTACACATTATTTATTTATTGTTATTTTTGAAGATAAACTCATACATTTGCTGAGTTGAAAAATTTATTGTATGAAATTCAACCGGAAAAAAATTGCTATCTATACTTCCAAAACTATTTAAAAAAAAACAAATATTGTTCTATTATTTAAAATGTTATAGGTATTTTTAACTGCTTTTTATAACATTGATAATATAAGTCATATTTTATAAAATATTTTCGATCTCGCCTATAGTTTTTTGCAGCACGCTCCCTCTAACATTCGTATTTATATGTTATCTCCCTTTCAAACCACCTTCTTCTTCTTTATGAATGCTTATTACGGAGCCGTACAGCCTTCTACGCTGAGAAAAATGATTACGGCTTTTTTATCAAGATACTGTCAAAAATGTGACTACATGACCATTTCCCAATAGAATATTAGTCATTCAGAATATATCTGAACACGTGTTCACGCAAGTACCCTTGTCGAATAAATATAATGGACGAGATGCAAAACTATTATTATTTTGAAAACAAGTGTTCCGACTTCCTCGTAACATATTAGTGCTTTACTGATAGTTTTTTTGAGAAAGTTGTCAAATTATTCGTTATTTACCTACAGTCCCGTTTTCAACAAGAAAACGAAAAAATTTACCAGATTTTTAATAAATTTACAATATTTCGTATCAGTAAGTTTTCTCTGTGTAGTGAGGTGACCATGAAGTACAATAACTTTTTCAATAATTTCATCTATATACGAGTACTAGTTTTTTTTTATTTAATAAAAATCAAATTTAATTTTAAAAAAAAAATTAAATGGAGTTCTACGAATTAAACACAAAAAAAAATATTTATTCATTTCTTTATTCTTGGATAATTTATATAGCGCCGCTTTTGTGAGAGATCACCTCATGGGCGCTTTAACTACTACTACCAACTAGTACTACCAACAATATATTTAAAATTATTACTGTTTATCTAATCATTATGTTTAAGCATTTTTAGGCGTTTAAATAAATAAATAAATAATTTTTTTACTAACTGTTATTTTTTTAAATAAAAACAAATTTAAAAAATAAATAAATAAACGTTTACAACGTTAACAACGTTTATTTATTTATTTTTGTTTATTTATAACGTTTTAAATATTGAGATAATGTGCGCTTCGTGGATCCGCTCTATGAGACATCGTATTACATAATATTTATTAAAAATATGTAGCGAATGTGTTACGTGAAAAATCCGATATATTTTTTCTATTGTAAAGGGTCATAATTGTACAGTTTTATTTAATAAAACGACCTACGAATAGGACACCACTAGAGAAAAAATATTAATTATATTTTTGTTTGATTACGGATAAGATCATTAAAATACTGTACATTTCGCTGTGTATAGACATGAAAAAAACGCGTGAGCCGAGCCACGAATTACGGGAAAGCAACGAAGCAACAACAAGTGGCGTTTCGCGCCATTTGCTTTCCCGTAAGTCGTGGTTCAGCTCAGCAGTTCGGCTCGAGTGTTTATAAGCACCCTTACGCGCGTGTTTGAAAATCGCAATGTATTATTATATCTACTCGTACATGTTATACGTGTTCGTCCAATCAGTAAGTAGTATTTTATCATGTGCCTTTTGAAATAATATACGTACTGGGATCTTCCTTGCTGAGGATTTCATTTACATATTATTAAAGTTTAGTAGTATGGCCTGCACTGGAAACTAGGCTCCACACTGTCGTTTTTAGATATATCGATCTATTTAAATTTCACTTTTTTTTCGGAAATGAATGAATGCAAATCTTGGAAGTTGAAATCAACCCACTTTCCGATATCCGTTCAAGCTGAAACTCAGCAGATATACTCGTTATCGATGATAATGCATTAAGTGGCAAACAAATAAACGTAAGGAAGGATTTATTATCTAGAAATAAAAAAATTATTTAAGAATACTAAAATGTATTACCACAAAAAAGATAAAACAAAAAATAAATTAATTAGCATCCTACTATATAATATAAATTGCATAGGTAAAATGAAGGTGCGATATCAGTTCGTTCTTGATTCGAAGTAGTAGTTTCCGGTTCTTCACAGCAACTTCACAGTTTATAATTTATCCAAAAAATAATCTTGTAGTCCAATGCAAAACAGCCTCACGCTGCTGGTCTCCAAAAGGGTCCCTCTTAACCAATGAGGATCGGCAGATGCCATCCGATTCCATCAATCCAATGGTCAATGCTCCATACGCAAAGCTGATGCTCACTCAGGAGTGGCAATGTGTTAGTCGAACCTCAGCCAAGAGAAATGCCCGCTGCTCTGGGCTGGTGATCAAAGAATGGCGACTGCTTCCAATGCAAATCACATATCCTTGCTCCCTCAGGTTTGGCAACTCTCCAAGTCAGAATTCCAGGGCTGTCAATTTGACCAATAGCAAAATGAAAATGTGTAGGTATTTAAAGGTCCCACACACCAAGACCATAGATGCGATGTAAGTAAAGTGATGCACACACACCTTGTTACAAATCTTATATGTAACACGCATACACACACGTGGAAGTATACGTATTTCTTTGAAATTGGATGATATTACAGCAGTTGGTTCCAGTCCCTTGGGAGGAAGGTACAATCCTCATTCAAACAGTATAACAATATATTTGAATACATTTATTAATAAAAAATGTGTATTTTGTTAGAAAAAACTTTGTTTTTTATGGGTGGATTTTTGAACTATGTTTAAACATCCATTATCCTTTTACTGTTAGCCTTTTCAACAGCTCCAAGCGTTTTTAATGTTTTTTTGTGAAGGCTTTTATAAAACAATGTTTGTTGAATTTTAACATAACATAACCAAAATTGAGTGTGTTTATCTGCCCTCTGTGACTATTAAAAATATAAATAGAGTGTTGACCTTCGTGTGGAAGGTTTACTATGCAATTAATTATGCGGTTAACAATGTATTAGGTTTCATATTATATGTTATGGTGTAAAAGTAATGACACACTTTTGTAAACCCAACCAATGTTGTTAACAGGATAATCCAATAGAGAATTAGTGTGGCAATATACTCTATTGAATAGGCGTGTGTCACAATATACTGCATATAAAATTATTATTTTAAATAAAATAATAATTTTATTTAAATAAAATAATAATTTTATCCAGACATTTTTAATAAATATACAACTGAATTTTGGATCCGTGGTTTCCGCTATTTTCTTGTATGAATTACGAATAACTTGACAATATTTGAAAATCTCCTAATACCACCACAGTAAGTGAAAAATGTGGCTTGTGCTGTGATGGGGGACTTAGCCAGCCGATAAATTGAACTCACGACGCCTGGGTGGGACCCAAATTTCAACTCAGCCACTGACCGGTGTTCACGTGTAAATAAAGTACTATATTGGTGCAAACTTAATAAACTTTATCTAAACATAAGTAAATGCCACATGAAAAGACTTTTAAGAACAATCTTTCAAGTATCAACATAAAATGAATAATATTTTCCTCATCTCTGTCAATCACATTAATGATTGATTTTGGCATTATTTTCGATTCCAAATTTAATTTTCTTTCTCGCATCAATACAATAACAAATAAAGGGTTAAACATGCTTGACTTCATTCTCCGTAATGACAGACACTTTAAAAACTTTTCAACGTTAAAAATCTTATATCAGCATAAATATCTTACTGTAAACTCTGTCTATATGCAGGTCGGCAGGCGCATCCTGAACGCACCTCACCCGATGAACCCGGGCACCCCTGCTAACTCACCAAAAGTGACCTATGGCAGAGATGTTGGTTATCCAATAATTGGTGCCCGGGGCGGCGGTACCAATACCCGCCTCCCAAAAAGACTCTACCATAGTTGTTAATATTTTTAACACAGCCTTTATGATGTTTTTAAAAAGGCTTACTATTTTATTTGAAAAAATATCTACAACCTTTTATTTTTTAACTTTTATAATGATTTCATAGCAATATTACGGCTTGATCAAGTTGTGCGAAAAACGGACGACCCATTTCGAATTCATATGATTTTGTAGGAATATGCGAGATTCTATTGAAATTCATTTATAGGTGTGCTTATTTTCTCTGTGGCGACTGTCTTTGGAAGTTTCTTTCTTACTTTTGTATAATAATAATGTTTCTTATTTATTTTTAGATTACTCATCTCGCGGCGTCAAGAAGTTCGGCGACCGATGCGACATAACGGCGGAGTGCGGCTTCCCGGGGTCCGTGTGCGACCCCGGCAAGAGGTCGTGCCAGTGCACCCCCGACCTACCCGTCACCAACCACCTGGACAAGTGCGGGAAAGGTAAACCCAACCAACAAACGCTCTTATCATATTCATGGCATATCATAACATGACACTTCTCGGGGTTCATGTGTGACCCCGGCAAAAGGTCGTGCCAGTGCACCCCTGACCTACCCTCCACCAACTACCTGGACAAGTTCCGGAAAGAAAAACCAACGGACGAACGCCCTTATCCTATTCATGGCATGTCGTAAAATGACATTTCTCGTGGTCCGTATGCGACTCTGGCAAGAGGTCGTGCCATTGCACCCTTGACCTACCCGTCACTAACCGGAGAAAGCTTACTGATATAAAATATTGCTATCTTTTCAAATTATTCGTAATCGTCTTAAAAACAGGAATGCATGCCTTTAATGAATGTATTTCATGTTAAACTTGTAGTAATAAGGAATGTATTAACGTGACGTCTTCTTCGCTTTTCGTCATTACATATTAACTAGGCAAACGCAGGTGCATGAGCACGTGTTCCGATATATTCATAAAGTGCTAACATATTTTAGGAAACTGTCCACTGTCCCGTTTTTAACAGGATTTTAATAAATCGACAAGGCTCATTTTTCTCCGTGTGGTCTAGTGAGAGTAAGGTAAACTCAACCAACCAACGCCCTTATCCTATTCTTGGCATGTCATGAGATGATACTTCCGGGATCCGTGTGCGACCCCGGCAAGAGGTCAGTGCACCCCCGACCTAACCGTCACCAACCACCTGCACAAGGGCGGGAAAGGTAAATCACCAGTAAACGGTTTTATCATACTCATAGCAAGTCAAATAATATATGTTGTTTAATAATAATAATGATTGGATTATTTATATAGCGCCGTTTTCGTGAGAAAATCACCTCAAGGGCTCTTAACAACTTAATTTATGCATTGATCACTTAGACTTAATTACTTTTGGTTTATAACTAAGTTTCATAGATAGAGAGAGACTTATAACTAAGACTAATGTCGAGTGATTTAAAACTAAGACTTTTAACTAATGACTTAAGTTATACATTTTTTTATGACCATGTGGGCATTTACACAATACCGCTAAAATACGACTTACATCTACGGCTTAAACTAGACTAGATTTACGACTAACATACATATTTAATTTATATTTACAAATACCGATTGTTATGATTTCTGCCCGTGGAGTCAGTTATAAAATATTTAAAAAATAAATTGTTTACGCGTAATAAACGGTTAATAACGGTGAAAAAAATTCAAGTAGAAAAATCCCCTGGACTGAGCAATGAAAAATACTGATGAATAAAAAATAAAAAAGGTCATCATTCTGGATACGACAGGTTGAAAAGGTGAGTCTTTAGTTTTGCTCTGAACTCAGATGAGCTGTCGATCTTTGACAAATATGAAGGGAGTTTGTTCCAAGCTGTTGGGCCTGCTACTGCAAAAGCTCGGTCTCCAAAATTGGTATTGTGATTGCGCATAGGTACTGAAAGTTTACCTATGGCTGTTGAAGATGCTGATCGAAGCGTTGCCTGCCTAACATTAACATCGTTTGGAATGCAGAGTTCCGACAAGTAGGGTGCCATATCATGTACGGCTTTAAAAACCATCCAGCAGAGTTTGAATTGGATTCTCTCAGGGCACTTAAGCCAATGAAGGTTCCGCAAATGTTGTGAGATGTGGGAATATTTGGAAACGCCAGTTATCAGCCTTGCTGCAGCATTGAAAACTGACTGAAGTCTTTCAGTGTATATTTTAGGGAGACTTGCGTATATGCCATTGCAATAGTCGAGTCGTGATACAACGTAGGAGTTTACCAACATCTTTGTGGCGTTAGCCGGAATATTTCTTTTTATAGATTTGATTTGACGCAGGTGAAAGAAACCTGCGCTTACTGTTTTGTTAATTTGGTATTTGAGTGAGAGATCTTCATCTAGTTAAACACCTAGGAGTTGTACCTAACAACTGCTGTCATGGACCGCGCCACGATCTGCTTTGCGTACCGCTTGACAGAACATATGTATTTTCTGAGCACAGCATGACATAAGTTATTGTGCTGCTAAATAACATGTCTCTTGAAATCTTCAAATTATAAATCTTTAAGGTTTCAAAAGACATGCAAATAATGTCTCTCAATAATTCACGTCCTTTTTTAATTAAAACTATTTGAATTACAGTTTTTCCGGGAATGATTGGAAAAATTCTTGGAGGCAGAAATTAACCAACTTCCCGACATTCGATCGAACTGAAACTCGGCAGATACATACGTTATCGATGACAATTAATTCTTCAACTTTTAGTGGTAAACCACACACACACACGCGGACATATACGCAATTCTCTTCCAACAGTCAGTATACGATATTAATTTCGGTCCTACCCGATCGGCATTTGACGAGGTTGATAGAGTTGTTGACTCCAGTTCTTGGGTAGGAGGATTGAATATTTAAAAAAAAAAAACAGTTAAAAGATATATCTATCTAATTTAAAATGGTATATATTAAAATGGATGGATTATAGTAAAAAATATATTTACGACGAGCTGATATTTTTATGATTCAAACTAACGAAACTACCACTTATGTTAACTTTTGTATTTTTATAACTGTGATGTGTATTTAGTAATGGACGCAGTCTAAGAGTCAGCGTTGTGTATTTATATATTTTTGATGACCATGCTCAATAGCTATTTGTGGCTATTGTTGGTTGTAACTACGACGTTGTGCAATTGTGCAAAATGACTTGGTGCGGGGTCCTAATGCACAATAAGTGCCATAATAGCTCAATAATGTGTAATGACTTAAAGACTTAAAAATAGCTATTACTGCTTTTATTTGACGTCCAAATGTTTTTTAAATCGTAGTTTTATTTTATTTTGTTGGCTATTTAATTATAAATGTTTAAATTTTTCAAATTTAGTTTTAAGTCAAGCGATTTTTTTTTGGTTAACACTCAGGTCATATTATGATTTTTTGATTATATCCACTTTGCAATAAAATTCAAATAAATGGAATATTTCTGAACGTATCCTAGTATAACTATTTTTGATAGGTGATGAAATGGGCTTTAAAGTTTTATTATTAATAATATATATATATATATATATATATATATTTTTTTTTTTTTTTTTTTTTTTTAATATAAAATTTTTGAATGCAAACATATACAAGTTTTAAAATGGCTCACCTTACGTTACTGATAATGGAAAAATATAATATACACATATTTTATTAGATAAATGTATTCTAAACATTATTGATAACTCTCTTTACCGTCGTTTTATGTAAAAATAATTAATAAAAAAATTACAAAGTTTCATAATTTGTGTATAAATTGCGGTAGGAAACTTTGATATCATAGAGGTGTGTATTAATTTTTAGATTTGAATATTTGTTGTGGTTTTTTCTCTTTCTAACACCGTTCAGATCAGATTGTTCACCATGACAGTAAGAGAGACAACGATTCCTATGAGAACTGCGTGATTGTTCCCAAAAGTGAATAAATTAGCCAGAGGGGTTAACACTTTTGCTTCTCTCTGGGCTTAAATACTTTTCATTAAATGTTAATTCAATTTAATTTCAGTAAAGGTTTATTTGTTCACACAAAGTAATTAGTTGAAAAAACATGATATGTACTAAAAACGACGTCGAACTACGGAGTGATTTTTTAATCTATTTTTGGACTTTTTTCAATTTTATTTTATTTGCCCGAACTCTGAAGTAACAGAATTTGCCACTCTCTTGCATTTAAATTTTTTTTCTAATAAATTAAAACGTTTTTTTTGGAAAGCCAATAAAAAAATCCTTTTCAAAAAATAGTTAGTTTTCCAAGTGGATTCCAAATAAACCCCAGGGCCTATGGTAACACCTTATTGTCAACTAAAGATTTGAAAAAACCCACTCTCAGAACTGGACTTCTCTAGTCAAAGCAACTCATGGCTTCTGTAAACCAATCTATTAGATTCACAACCCTTTTCATGAAATAAAGTTTCTTGGAACTATAACCGATTGAAAAACCCCTCTTTTAAACCCTCCTTTTACCTAAGGGTAACTTGTAGGACAAACCAGATGGTTAGAGTGTAATTCCTGTTATTAAAGTTAATATCTGACTTAAAAATTATTCAGAAACATCATTTAAAAGGAATGACATAAGATTAGTTGAAGTAATGGCAAAAACACATTTTTGTGAAGAATTTTACCCCCTTATTGAGTGTTTTTTTTATATTGTCTGATTCTATCGATGTTTTTGTGATGAAACTATTATAAAGGAGATATTAAATCTTTTTATATATCCCCAAAATCTCTCAGGAATAATACCGTATTGGTACTGAACAAGATTTTGCAAATAATATGTTCTTTGTGGGTTCTTGAATTGATGTGATTATATTATGTTATCCTTTGTGAATGTTTGAATTCAAAGCAACAATTCATTCAATTCTCTAAATTCATTTCGATTTTGCATTGGTGTATCAGTAAAAAGAACTCCGACAAACTCTTTGACTGAATGGAAAGAACATTATTTAATATAAGGCGGGCTTTCTCACTTCAATCATTTATGACCGTAGAATTTTTTCGTCTCTCTACAAACTGGAAGTATCTCGCAAGTGAGAGACTGATATTCAGGGGCGAAACGTTGTGTTTTTTTCTAAAAGGCTTCAACAAATTAATTTAACTAATACAATTTAATTTAGGTGCTTTCAAATGTTTCTCTTCTCGTCCTCTTGATTCACAGAATTTTTAAATGAATTGTTATTTATTTATTTATTTATTTACGGACAAATAGTCCATTAACAACATATTAATTACACGAATAAGTTTTATAAACAGAGATGACAGTGAAAGGAGAGCATATATAAATGAGGAGCGAAGACAATAACAATGACAATAATAATATAAAAGTAAGAATGGGAGATAATAATAAGTCAAAGCATGAAGATGGTTCAAAGGGCATTAGAAATTAGACATTGCGTATTGACTGTCGAAAGTCATTTAGGCATATACCACAAAATTCAATGCTTTGACTTGACAGTGAGTTGACAAGTCTCGACATTCTGGACAAAGGAGAATGGTATCCATAATTGGTAGAATGTTGATTGACGAACAGCAATTCATTATTTCGGAGTCTACGGGAAGGGAAGTTATAATCCAATAGTAACAAATCATATCAATAAATTATGATCCACCGATATCCCTTATTCACATCGAAAGTGAAAACCCGCTCGGCGTCAATTCTATCAATAGTTACAGATCATATCACTAAATTATAATCCACCGATATCCCTTATTCGCATCGAAAGTGAAAACCCGCTCGGCGTCAGTTCTATCAATAGTTACAGATCATATCACTAAATTATAATCCACCGATATCCCTTATTCACATCGAAAGTGAAAACCCGCTCGGCGTCAATTCTATCAATAGTTACAGATCATATCACTAAATTATAATCCACCGATATCCCTTATTCGCATCGAAAGTGAAAACCCGCTCGGCGTCAGTTCTATCAATAGTTACAGATCATATCACTAAATTATAATCCACCGATATCCCTTATTCACATCGAAAGTGAAAACCCGCTCGGCGTCAATTCTATCAATAGTTACAGATCATATCACTAAATTATAATCCACCGATATCCCTTATTCGCATCGAAAGTGAAAACCCGCTCGGCGTCAGTTCTATCAATAGTTACAGATCATATCACTAAATTATAATCCACCGATATCCCTTATTCACATCGAAAGTGAAAACCCGCTCGGCGTCAATTCTATCAATAGTTACAGATCATATCACTAAATTATAATCCACCGATATCCCTTATTCGCATCGAAAGTGAAAACCCGCTCGGCGTCAGTTCTATCAATAGTTACAGATCATATCACTAAATTATAATCCACCGATATCCCTTATTCACATCGAAAGTGAAAACCCGCTCGGCGTCAATTCTATCAATAGTTACAGATCATATCACTAAATTATAATCCACCGATATCCCTTATTCGCATCGAAAGTGAAAACCCGCTCGGCGTCAGTTCTATCAATAGTTACAGATCATATCACTAAATTATAATCCACCGATATCCCTTATTCACATCGAAAGTGAAAATCCTCTCGGCATCAATTCTGTCGATTTCTTTTTTTTCAAACGACTTGCATTCTCTCTGCTGTCAGGATGTAATTCCTTAAAGGAAGCCACAAGTCTTGTTACTTTTCTTAACGGTACATATCTTACGAAAAGTGGTAAGACTTGTGGCTTCCTTTAAGGAATTCCGTCCTCACATCGGACGGAATTCCTTGAACAAAATATTATGATTTGTATACATACCCGTATATGTTTGACTTGTTTTTGTACCAATTGTTTGTCTTGGTATACCTTATATCGTAGGCAATAGGCATTAAAATCGCTTGGCAAACGGAGTCTAGAAGCGTTCAATTTCAAGCAAAAAACTGGTTTTTATTTATTTTGTAAATAATTTTATAAGAAAGCAAAAAAGTTAATCAAATGAAACGGTCACAGATAATCTTGGCTTTAATACTTTATTTTTTAAATTTGTTTTCATTACGCGTTCATACATTTCTATAGAAAAAATATATTTTTTAGTAGTTTGCTTTTATATTTTTATTGAGTAATTTTTTTTGTATTCTAATCAAGCGAAGCGATAGTAAAACCTTTTATTTATCTAAAACATATTTTTTGGTATTCATAATGTAGACCAATTCGTTAAAAAGATTAATCAAAATAGTGATTTGGCATTAAACTTCGCCTTAACTATCATTTTGTTTTGTACACGGAGCAAATGAGTATGGCTAATTTTTTTAAATCCTGTTTTTCATAATAATATTTTCTCTTTCAAATCCCACATATCTGACATTGTCTCCCGCGCCAACAAAATTCTTGGATTTGTTCTTCGTATTGCGAGATCATTTACTAATGGAAGTGCAATACGGAGAACATATGAAGCACTAAACTTGTCCGCAGCATCCTGGAATACAGCTCCATTATTTGAACAAAACCATATCTTAGAAATATATGAGGGAATATACATACTATCCATTCCTGTATCCATCCTTGTTCTTAACATGAATGCTCGATTTCAATACATTAGAAGCCCGCAGAAAAATATTTTTAGGCAAACACTTTTTTAAGTTAATCTCTGGGACAATACACAATCCGCCTATGTTGAAAGAGGTTAACTTTTATGTCCCTAACAATTATACTCGAGGAAGATCCCATGCACTCTTATATGCTTCGAAAGCGAGGACTTCTGCCTATCAGAACGCGCCAATAAACAGAGCGACTCTGCATTAGCCATCGACATTTTCAATGTCACCTACAGACAATTCAGTAACTATCTTTTAACACATGTCACAAAATAGTAAAACTGCCTCTGTAAACTTTTTAATTTGTAATCTTCTCCATGATATATTGGTGTATAACCGTTTTATGGAGAACATGAAAAAATAAAAAAAATATATAAAAAATAGTTGTTTCATAATTCATAATATCGGAACACGTGTTCATGGAACTGCGCTTACCCTGTTATTATATAATGACGAAATGGGAAAATAATTATATTTTTACGAACACGTGTTCCGACATCCTCGTACACATTGGTGTTTAACTGATAATTTGTTAGTAAATCTTTCAATTAATTCGGTAAAGGCCCGCAAAAACACATCGTTATCCCGTTTTAAAAAAAATACGAAGTTCTCTTCTTGTACATTATGTATTAATCCAACTTCTAAATAATCATTCAAAAAACAAACAAATACCCGTAAATTACGCGTACCATTATTACCCTGCCAGAATTACACGTGGATGGAAATACACTTGGAAATAATTACACGTACTAGAATTACATGTCAAAAAATCTGTTTTAAATTGTAGTGTTTTTAAGAATGTGCTAAATCATACTTTACTTCTAAATAATGATTCAAAAAATAAACAAACAGGCGTAAATTACACTACCATTATTACACTGCCAGAAATACGCATGGAGGGAATTACATGTCAAAATAACTGTTATAAATTGTAGAGTGTTTAAGTATGTGTTAAATCACTTTCACATCGGAAAAAAACTGAAGTTAATTAAGGGGAAAGTTTTTTTAAATCTCTACATGAGTAATTTCGTCCGTGTGTAATTCTGGCAGTGTTATATTGGTAAGTGAAATTCTCGCCTCCGTCATTTCGTCATGTTAACATTCTCACCATGGGCGAATATACAATATGATTAATAAATTTCATTTAGTGGTTAAAAGTAATGATGGCAAATATATTTATCTAGCGGGTGCAATGGGTGACGTGTATGCGATGTGCGTGCAGTGTTTTTATGTGTACATTACTCGGAAATAATGCATTTTTAATCCTATCATGCGATTATTATTATAAAAAATGCACGAGGGAACCGAACCCTTTGCAAATGAATTTTTTTTTTTAATTCCTGCCTAAGTCCGTAAATGATAATCTAATTTTACTAAGTAAATTAAATGAGTTAAAATAATTAACTTTTTATTAATTCACTAAACACGCGAAACAGCATGCATGGGCATATGAGAGAATAAAACATTATACATATTTGTATATTATTTAATCACCAAAGAAGAAGATAACAAGAATAAATGTAAACGAAACATGAAAAAGAATAAGACACGGAAAATAAAAAAGATAACGATCGCAACTTTGTTTTTTGAATATTCACTTAGATTTACTCAATTTTATTCATACATCTATTAGTTAAATACAGTACAAGAAAAAAATACCTTTAAAAAATGCAGTTTAAATACAGTTACTAAAATAAACTTGGTAAATACCTTCGTACACCAATCGTATTTTATTTTCACATATTAGCCTACGAAATGTGTCAAGTAATCGACCCAGTATATTTGTCTTGTTGAAACAACACTCCAACCACTTAGCTATTGAGATTATTTTCTGCCATTTTTATCGACCGAATATAGAATATTAATAATAAATTTTAATTTAAGAATTACCAATATTATCCTCGTTTTTAAAACTTATTATTTTATAAATTCAATAATATTATTATCCGACTTACAAAACTAAATTAGATTTGTAAAATCGAGACATTATCTAGTTAATACAAATATGTTTTGTTTGAACATTATAAATATACGTAAAAATATTTAAAAGTTAAAAAAAAAGTGGGAATTTATTGGGGATTTTTTATGTAATATTTACTATCGTTTTCAAGTTTAATTTCAGAACTCCGTTTTAATTTTAACTTTTTCTTATATATTTTCTATTATATAATTATTGATTCGCCTACTCTACTGCAACTCATTCCCTTCAATATCCCCTCGCAAAGACTCAGAAATAATGAACTGCTCTTCCTCAACCATCATTCGACAAATTATAAATATTTTTCACCATTATCCAGAATGTGTAGACTGGTCAACTCAAGTCAAAACCTTAACTTTTTCGGGATAAGTCTGAATGATTTTTGCCAGTCGCTAAACAAGTGACGGAATATTATAAGTGTCCTGTGGTCCTGACCCACGGCGCATTCTTGACTTGATTCGACCTGTCAATTTATTTTCTTATATTATATCTACCATGTCTTTGCTTTCATGTACCTTTGTCTACTCCTGTATTTTTCATTTTACTTTATTCGTGTTATTATTTTGTAATTTGGACGATGTCCGTTAATAAATAAATAAATAAATAAAAATTGTTTTATAAACAAGTTCTACTGTATAATTATTAAAGTGACAGCTTTTTCGCCTTATTTAAACAGTGAAGAGTAAGATAATATTATTAAATCTAAACGAAAATCAGCAGTTTTAATATTATTAGTTTATCCAGTTTATGGTCCATAAAAAATAGTTAGAAGATTAAAAAATTAGTTAAACCTTAGAAGGATGCGTCGCAAACAGGTTAAACCTTAAAACTCTATAAATTCAAAAATGGGAACCTATATATGTTTTTATAGTACCTAATAATGAATAAAACAACATGATTAATGTTTACAAAAAAGTTTGTACTTATTTACCAAACCTCCTCCCACCGAATTTTAGCTTTATGGCAATTTCTCCAATTAGCTTAAGCCGTCCGAATTTTTTATAACCTCCTTAAAATTTTTCCGAAGACTTCGAAATTTTTGCATTTTCTATGTAACTCCCAGCAGCAATTTAAAATTAATTTACTTCTCATTTCTCTGTTGAAAATCACTACACTTTTGCTATTTCATAAAGTACGTGTTTAAAAAAACTTTAATCACACAAAAACGCCAAAGCGGAAGTAGTTTTCCACAAAACCATGATTACAGACAAAGTTTGCCAGCTTTACAAAGGTCGGTATGACTGTGCAGTGGAGTGTATATTTTGCAGAGCGAAAGCAGAACAAACAAAAGAACCACCGACATAAAAATTCCCCAGATTCTTCAGAAAGCAAAACAAAAACATTTTGATGTACATTTGTGTTTTCGTGGTTGCAATCTTGAGATTTCCCCCTTTCACAGAATGGAAACCTTTTTCAAAAGCTACGGTAATTAATAAACTCCATAAATAGGTACAAATATTATTAATGTAAGCATCAAATAATATGTAAGTCAGGATTCGTTATTCAGCAATTTTAAAATTTTAAAGTAGATTATAATGTACAGGGCTGGACCAGTAATCTTTCGCAACGATCTGATTTCTCAACGCGAACAGTAACAATATTATGCTCTTGGTCGTCAGATTAAAAGGATTCACTAGAAAAAGAAACTTATGTCACATCAAATAAAATCATTTTTAATAGAGGTGGGTTTAGAGGTCTTACAAAAATAAAAAAAGTTACAATATATATGCTCGTTCAGAAATAACTACCAGTGTTAGAAATAACACAATAAGAGGACTAACGGCACCACAATAGGTACAACAGCAGCCCAACATCATTTTGTGTATAAAGACATAAATTATTCAATTATCTTCCTACGAAACCTACAAACAGAAAAAAACTAAATTTTCGTGAAAAAACTTTTTAAAAATTTTTAACACCTTTAATTATTAATTTTTTTAATTGATTATCTATGTCTATATATACTTAATCTTCCTCTGTTTAGACTTTTTTTAACCAAACGTTCTTTCTATATTTTATTTTTACTGAAAGTACAGTTTTTTTTCTCATATTAACAAGAATATTTTTTTTCCTAATCTTACATTTGGAAAAAAAATAATAATGTACAAAATTGTACTTTGCAGAATGATGTAATATATGTAAACGAAAAAATAATTCTACCTTATAAAGAAAAAATATTCCAAACATCACGTTACTCTTCGTGTGATGATAATAAACAAACAAATAGAATATGATTACTAACCAAGTACCTACCTATGATTAGATACTATAAGCAAAGTTCATATTTGGGTTATTTGCTGAGTAGGTATTTATTTATGTATCACCTAATACCGGGTTGTGGCAACACCGTCTTAATATTCCACCGGCAAATTCACATATTCTTAGTGCTGGTATCCCCGAGGTATTCACACCGTAAACTTGATTGTTTGTGCCCTAACTGGCTATGTATTTCTAAACTATGCTGGTTAGATATCTCTTAAGTAAAGTAGCTAGTTTAACCACATGTTATGTAATCATCTAATTAACCTGTAACGCATTAATGGCACACTTTCATAAATAATCACTCACCTTTCCCACGAGACTAGCTAGAACATTAGAAAATAATCCTTTTGAAAAAGTGACAGCATGCTAACTTTTTCGCAAATAGGTATCATGACAGAATGCTACGCTATAAGTATGTCAGTGTCAGTATCAGTATTTGTATGAACACGTGTTCCGCCGTCCGCATAAAACATTTTCTTTTGATGATACTTTATTACGAATTCTTTCAATTCATTCATTCATTATTGGCCTGCAGTTTATGCATATTAAAAATATACACGGTGTTTCGCACTCATACAGCGAATCTTTAGAACTTTTTGGTGGTTATTCATGACATCAAAACAGGCGAGTAAACCTTGTCGCCATCTACACTTAGAGTAATAATATATTATTACTCTAAGCATCTAAATAAGCAGTGTTTTTGTTAGCGACACTCCAAATGTTAGACGACGAGGTGCATCGCCTTAAGTAAAATGGACCCAAAGTCCATTTTGTAGGTTAAAACATTTTTTTCATTAGTTTTCGTACTAAAACCAACTCCAAAGTTTAAAAAAAAAGATTTTTTGAAGTACTAATTCAATAATAATAATTATAAGTCAATGTAAAAATTCTGGGCTTTAGGAGGATAAAAAAATGTATCTGTAAATAAGAATAATTTTTTATACTATATTTATATGTAGCCGTAAATGATATTAATTGAATACGTTATGTCTTTTTGATATTCTATTTAGAAAATTCATAACGATGATGGGCATTATTTCCAGGGATCAATGTTGGTAATGCCACAGCCAATACTGATAATCCGATAAGACTACTAATAATCGCACGACATCGATGAAACGCGTTCAAACAGACCACAAAAAGCAGATATCTAAATTTCCCGATAATTACGTCTCTACAGAGCTTATTCTACGTTTATGCATGATATTTTTTTAAATATTGGACTTAGATTATTCATGGATCAAGGTTATATTTCAGTTGCCTTCGTATTTTGATGATCTTTTCATAAAGAACTTGTCTCCTACAGCAATATTTCATATTTTTTACAAATGTATCATATTAATTAGACCACGCTGATAAATTTTTATACTTGATGTGATATATTTAGATTTCTCGGTGTTCAGTGTGAGCGTTTTCTATCCAATCACCTTTTAGCAATGCTTATATTCGTTTCAGCTTTTTTGTAAGTAGCTAGACAAGTGTCAGCTTTAAACATTAGGACAGTTTCATCGGCAAAACTAAAAAAATTCTCCTGAATATTAATGTTGCATAAGTCGAATAGAACAGGAATAAAGATGGTCTTTGATATGCTTCCTTGTGGTATACCGTAGTTAGTTGAGCACTGGTTGCTGAGTATTTTATTTATTTTACTTGTTGCTTTCGTCCATTTAGATAGCTTTTAAAAAAGTTAAGTTCGTTGCCCGTAATACCGATTTTTTTCAAGGTTATTTTTAATTTACGATCGGATAATTGTATCAAATAGTATTTTTATAACTTCTCTAATGCTAATAACATCAATGTTATTGTTTTCGATACTATATTTCCAGATGACACTGTAATTAATTTCATGCAATATTATGTACATACTAGTACTTACCTAAAGTAAACACGACAAGCATTACAATAGAAAATAATACTTTTCTATAATTATTGATAGTATTTGGGTTCAGTTTGTCATACAAAATTTAAACTGTAAAAATAATTCAAATTTACAAAGAAAGTTGATACAGTTCGGGCGATACAAAATTTAAGCCGAAAAATAATTCAGATTTAATAAAAAAATCGCTTCCCAAAAATATTTTGCAAAAGGTTTTTTTTTATTTAAACCTGTTTCCTGTCATCTTACAGGATGGTAATAAATTAATAATAATCCCAGTTTTCAATGATCTTCCTGTCAAATGATAATGTTGACAAGTAAAGCCTTCTCATCAAAATGAATAATTATCTCCCCCTGCAGCAAGTGACAAGTCCTCTTCTGAATAAATTCCATCGAATATTGATTATTCATATTTTCAAATTCATTCTGAGAATACAGAAATACCTACAACTTTTTTTGATTACTTGGATTTTGTTTTTAGCTAGTGACGTCACTTTATAAACATGATCTCTTTAATTTTTTTAAATTTCCACCAAGAACATAGAGCTATGCGCTGTTTTTTTTCACATATCTTCAGAAGAGAAAAACTGACAGCTTACTTTACGATTTTTACTTTAACCAGTCTTTAATTACTTGATTTACTTATACGCTCAGTATCGCCCTGGTGTAAGAACACCATTCAGAATTGAAACTGTAGCGTCGAAAAGAATCCATTGAATAATTAATAATAAACCGCTCGACCTACTTAGTACCTACTCCTGAGCTACTCAGCCGGAATCGTAAACAAAACAAGCAACCTACTACAAGCACCTACTTGTCTATCGACGACAATAATATCGCAAGTCCGTCTTTCACATTACGAGAACTCGCCAGAAGGTTCGAGTCTACCGCCTAGGCATAATTTCCGCGCCGCCGAAAATTCGGGAAAGGCCCAGACCGAGCGAGTGGCCTCAATTTAGTTGCCATTTAACTACCTGCTGTTGCCACCGGCCGAACAGTATAAATAAGCCCAACGCAGTGAGTCAGTCAGTCAGTCATCAATCTGCCGCCAACGATTTACTAATCTCACGAGTGACGATCGGTGCGCCCCCGCGCCCCCGCGAAGGACAAGATACCCGGCTTCGCCCGTACCATCATGGACTCCATCGGGACATCATCATAGCGCCTTGACACAGATCGCCGTCCCTGTCCAGCGCTACTCGGATTACAAGCGCCCTGGTTCCAGCGTCTCTGACCAGCGCTTCTTCCACGCCACCATGACCACCACGAGGATACGCAGCATCCTCACTGGTCTACGCCGCTCCCGCTCAACTGCCTACAAGGTCCGCCGCACCTTATGCCTTCCGTCAGCACTGGACTATTGATTCCCCAGATCGCCAGTGCCTGACCGCCATCGAGTCCCTGTCTCAACGCGCCGTCGCCAACTACCGCCTAGACCACATCACCGCAGCAACCGGAGTATTCAACATTTGTCCTACATCACCTCCTCGTCACGGCAACTGACTCAATAAACACTGTGACCTTCACGACACGCTTTTTATTTCGTGGCTCTCACCACCTGATCCCCAAAAAACTTTACTTGAAACAAATTTAGCCGTGTTCGGCGACCAGATCTGAATAGCCGGGTACTTCCCCCTTTTCTTTCCCCATCTCCTTCCCCTCCCTAGTACCGTCAGTCTCACAACAAACCCAATATGGAAAGACATTGCCTCACAGGCTCCAGATGGTTGGGAGCAGTTGGGACTCCTGTGCGGTATTCCCATAAACAAAATGAAAAGATTCAATAAAGTTCATTGGTTCCATGATAACTCAACACAGTGACAATTCAACACACCTTTAAAAAGTGATATAAAGTCATTAGAAACGATAAAAAAAATTAAACCTAACCTAACCTACTTAAGCAAGTTAATAAAGTTTTTGTTTCATCACTTTCCATGACTTTATATAAATTTTTGAAGATGTGATGAATTATCATTTTGATGAATTATCCGGTCACCGTTCAATCGAGTGTCCTGGTATTGTTACATTTGAACGTGATTTTTGGAACAGGTAACTCTCGTAGGTATATGAATATGAAATTCAATGAGGTTAAATGAGGAAACACATTATTAAAACGCGACGCGACGCCACGTCTCGACACCCGATATGCACCGTTCACATTACCAACACGCGAAGCCACGACATACTAGCAATTTCTGAATACAGTTAGCTGACAGCAGTGGAAGTTAATGGTTTTGTACTGTGGATTTAATAAATACGAGTCAGATGAAGACTTTGAAGAAAATTTGATGCAAATTATGGGTACATATTTTTTTTTTTTTAAAGAAAAACAAACATTCCCAGGTTACGAATAACCCAACAAGGTTTGAAAATCTCCTACTACCACCACAGAAAGCCGAAAATGTCGCTTGTGTTGTGATGGAGGACTTAGCCAGCCGAGGAATCGAACACGCGACGCTCGGGTGAGACCCAAGCGCTATGCCCACTCAACCACTGACCGGTCTATATATGATACTTAAACGACTCAAGAAAAAGAAAATAACTAGGCGTTACTGGGTTCATGAAATAAATCAAAAGAGAAGTATGTGTGGTGAAAATCATACTCTGTATCAATACTTAATTCAAGATAATGAAAGATTTCATATGTATTTCGCTAAATAAATGCAAAAATAATATTAAATTGGCATAAATTCCGTATATGCTCTGTGACAGTTCTCGAACGACTGACGCGTGGTGTCGGGTGTTATCTAGAAACATACTGCGCAGGCCGCGTCGGGTGGCGTATTTACCCCACCATGGGCAACACACCGACCTGGCACGTCTGGATCGGGTGGCGTGTGCGCGCATGGCGTCGCGTCGGATGTTTATAGTGTGATTCTGGTCTATAGAAAACAATACATTTGATTCGACTCAGCACGCATCGCGTTGCATCGGGTCGCGTCGGGTTTAAATAATGTGTTTCCACCTTAAGTAAATCCGGGCTGTCTATACTACCGTTTGTAATTTTTAACATCAAAATTAAGTTTGAGATCTTCAATTTGAGATCTGTTTTAACAAATTTTAATTATTTTATCAAGCAATTATAGTTTATGCTTTCAACGGTGATATAGAGTTTAAAATTAATGTATCATTGGAATTAGATTTTAATTCAGGAAAACAAATTATTGGATATAATAATTTGTTATCCTTTGTGCTATGTATTAAGATAAGAGATTTCAAAAGCTTTAGGAATATTTCAACCTTGTAAACTTTGTATACTTCTTTAGTTTGAAAGTCGACTATAACTCTTCTATCTGGTCTCCCCATTTTAAAAGAGATTGACATTTTACAAAATACATTTTTCAAATAACTGTGTCAGTTGTGTTCAAGCCGATGTGTTTGATCTTCTTCCAGAATCCGTAGTGAACGAGTCGTGCTTCTTCAACGAGCAGTGCGAGTCTACCAACTTCCAGACGGAGTGCCGCGACGGCCGCTGCATCTGCCGTTTCGAGATGGTCCCCAACTTTAGGCCCGACGGATCCTCCGAGTGCATTAGTGAGTATACTATACTACCTACTTTTAACTTAATGTAATATGCACAACTTATTCTCACTTATCACCTAGCTTCCTACAACGTGTCCTTAGCATTTAGCATAAACATAAGGTGTCGCGTTGCTCGATATTGAGAACTCGAACCAGGAGAAATTATCACGCTCACTGGCAAAGATCGCCGATGCGTTGAATCTTGTTGAACTGATAAAGTATCACATAACGTCAATGTCAATGCACACGGCTCTACGTGCAGAGCAGGAAGCAGGACCGTGTGGAGCATATATAAACCACTCGATCAATTGATAACTTCGGGCTTTTTGTATGAAACAAATTGATCCTAAAAAACCATAGATATGCCAATATATAGACAGGAAAATTCTAATTCAGAGCGTACTTATTATACTTTACGCCAATGAAAAACTCTGAAAGTTTATTCCTTAGACTTTCAGAGTTTTCATTGGTGGATATAGTTAAGCAATCATGTGACGTCACAATATTTCGGTTCCAATTTTCGATCGGAGTAATACCTCCCCGGTGTGGGGTGCAGGAGCCCGATTCATCGGGGCCTTGATGGCGTGATCCCGTTAAATTCACAACCAAATTTTCATCTTTCAATCGTTAAATTTGTTTTAACTCTTAATTAATAAAAGCTCAAAGTTTTGATGGCGCATATATGACGCTTGTATAGCACAGATTTCCGCAATCAACACAACTTCAGAAGACGCGTAAAATTATTCATTCGCAAATACTATACGCCAATTGGACAACTTAATGCTATTCTGCATTGTACATACCTCCAGAGTCGTGAATATTCATGAATCAGATACAACAGGCGTACATTTTTTAAGTGAAACTTCTTTATGCGCGTCATGCATTTTCGAGGACCAGAGTAAAACCGACTCATGACCGTCACGAAAAACTGTGATCATTTCGCTATAGGAGCCTAGCTAATATTATAAACCTAGTTTAGGTCACTCTCCAAACTCAGTTTCGCGGTCTAGAGGCAGAGCGCCGACTGTCGTCGTGAAGAACCGAGGTTCGATCCCAGCTTTAACTATTTTTTTTTTCTTTTTGTGATTTTTTTAATACGAGGAAAAGTGATAAAATTCTCTCGTGCTGCGACTTTGTCAGCCATACATATAAGAAGATATTTTCATGATTTGTAATAATGTAGTAAAAAAATTACATAAATTTGTTAATTTTAACCGAGAGTCTCCCGAAATGTCTAAATCCATTTAGTGAGACTCTAGACCGGTAGGTGTTCACTCGAGTAATTGGCTAGAAGTAACGGTCGGTACCTATATGATATTTTGGTCGAAATATAGCTTACAAATCGAGCCGGTAGAGTCGCTCGGAATTTTGATTAAGTAATTATTTTTATTTTGAATCATTAAAATTACTAATCAAGGCCGATAACGCGACTAATTACCCTCGAAGACGTGCGTGACAAGTTTTTTTTAGTAAAAAACACAGCCGTAAGTGAGTTTTTCAAAATTTAGAAATGTTTTTCAAATTCAGACTCCATACGGGTATGAGACTGTTAAAACACGATAGATCTTTTCCAAAACCGACAAATATACGGAAATATTTTGAAAAACGACAGATATGACTTCACACTGCCGATATATCTTCGATTCGACCCTATATAAAGCGTTAACGAGACGTTATGTGATATTATTCATTTGCCGTGTTTGAAAACAAAAATTTGCGCGGGACAAGTCAATTGAGGAATACACGTTGTATACGCGGTTCTCGTCGCGCGAGATACCTCTCCTCGCGGTCTAGAGGCAGAGCGTTCGACACTCGTTATGCAGGACCCGGGTTCGAATCCCATATTTTTATAACTTTTAATTTTTTTTATCACATGCTACTTATAAATATGTCAATATTATGAATCTAGTTAAACGTTCATTTGTTAACAACACGCCTATAAATAAATTTATGCTTTTTAAAACTATAATGTACAGCATTCTGAATAATAATTATATGAAATGAAAAGAGAGAGAGAAGAATACTAAAAGTTTCACTTCCGTCGTGCGTAGGCTTGCCACACACTGTGTTTTTTAATGTTTTACCTCTTCAAGCTCTTGCGCTCCGGGTAGATTTTTCATAAATATTCATTTATTGAGTTCAATCACTCTACAATTTTGGTTTTTTACCTCTTCGGCATTATGTGCTTGCTCCTGGTAGATTCTCCATTTATTGAATTTAGGCAACTTTTTTTTCTTTCCTTTATTCGTAAAATATATTTGTATACAGTTTTTTACATGGTTTTCGACTACCACACCTAGACATATGTCCGTATTATGGTAGTCGAAATTTGTGTTTAATTATATAAATGTAGTACATGTTCATTTGTAAATATATTATTTTGTGAAATGTAATGTATTTGTAAAGTAGGTAATACTTTAACTGGTTTTCTAGTTAAGTACATTTCACAAGAATAACCAACCGTATTGCAAAATGTTGATTTTAATGAGATAAAATAAATATAAATACAAATGGGCAAATAAACAAATGACTTTACTTGTTGATATAATGAAAAGAACGATAAATTCATTAATTATTTTAAAAAGAGATTTTAAGCAGAATTTAAATGAAAAAAAAATTATAAAGCAAATGAACTTAATTTAATGATGTCAGGCATTCTTTAAAATAGTTCCTTCCCTTCATAAATAACCAATTCTGAATATATAATATTAAGTAGATGACATACAGGAAAGGAGTTGAAGTAGGTGAATCTTGTAAAAATAAAAATAAAAATAATGTTACAAATAAAAATAATTGATAATGTTAGGGATAATAGAAATAAAAATAAGAATAATCGCATCAGCGTAATATAAGGTTTTAGTTGAAAGTTAATTTAGAGATAAAATTTTTTACTCGAGAAATATGAAAAAATAAGAACAGTTTTAAGATGTAAGGCATTCTTTATAATATTTCCTTCCCTGAGCAATTAACGAGTTCTGTACACTAATGGCATAAAGATCAT
Source organism: Hesperophylax consimilis (assembly GCF_061612785.1). Classification (NCBI taxonomy): domain Eukaryota; kingdom Metazoa; phylum Arthropoda; class Insecta; order Trichoptera; family Limnephilidae; genus Hesperophylax; species Hesperophylax consimilis. The sequence goes on along the minus strand of NC_142841.1, from coordinate 2,901,492 downwards.
CAGTTTTCGATGTCTTAATATCAATACTCAGTAAGTTGAACATTTTAGGCCTATATAAGAGAACTGTCGTTGGGCGAAGGCTGTTTTTGTTGGAGGAATTTTACATTTTTGGTGTGATGAATAGCGGGTGCAAATATTTTGTTTAGTTTTGAGCATAGACATATGAATATTAGTAGACCTGCCCTAAGTGATTAAAAGCGTATTATCCCCACTCCCCATACCGGTTCCATTGGAGCCGGCTGGGCTCGCGTATGGCCTCAAGTGAAATTTGAAAACGTGACGTCATCATTCTTGTGCGAACTATGGTCGAGGCATCATCGGTTCATTTTACGAAATAACACGGCAAAATGTTGACTTGTGATATGAAAACTTGTAAAAATAGATGTGAAAAAGAGAATAAACCCAATTGTCGTATTACATTCCATAAGTAAGCATTATTTTACTTTATTTTAAGCTTATTCACACCGTATTATATGGATCAGTTTTAGAAACATATACTATCACATCACAATGTAGCGATTCTCAAGTGTGCTCATCGTTGTTTACTGGGGTAAGTAAATTATGAAACATTTGTAAAAGTGTCTTAACTAAATACTCTGAAACTAACTACGACTCTGCAAACAGAAGAAATTTACTTTGCCGAATTTGGACTTCGCAAATTAGTTCATAACGTGGCGAGTAATTTGCGCTCCCATGTAAAAATGTCTATTCATTCAAAAGCAGATTTCACTTTAAAGAACTAAATGGTGATATTATAATGCGAGATGCGTATTTACTGTCAGATTGATTTATTGACGAATCACAGTCAACTTAACCCCCTTCGTTCTTCAACAGTTGATTTTACCCCTCGCCATTATCTTCTCGTCTATTAATTCCTATGTCTGTGGTTTTGAGTGTTAAATCATTTTTCCTTATGTGTATGAGAAATGTCTTAACTTATAATTGTCTAATGTCTAGAATTGCGAAGTGGGTCTGATGAGTGAGATGGGTGGCATTTTAATATAATCCTTAGTAGCAGCTTTTGAATTAAGATCATGGGATAAATAATTGAAGCTGCACAGCCTCCCCATCCCACGATACCAATTTACATTAATGAATAAAAATTTATATTTATCGTAATTAATTGAAACGTAATTTTTAATCCACGATATTAAATTTAGATTTTTCTTATCTCTTCGACATTATGTGCTCCTGGTAATATTTTTGCGAATTCTCATTCCCAAATGCTGCGAATGAGAATTCGCAAAACTGCTCAGACATACAACTACGCCTATAAGAAATTATTTGATACGTCAGCAGTTTTGAGCTCTTCCAGCAGTGAAAAATGTTAAAAGTATAAAAAGAAATTCAATTTTGTAAAAAAACTCACAGGTGTAAGTTAAGTTTTGTTTTTCAATTTTTGCCGGTTGATTCATGTGCCCTTCTGAAAACGTCGCCCGGTTAGGGACCTTTATCTCGCCTCTGGTGCGGATGGCAGTTGTAAATTTTTTTAAAGTAATTTTTCTCTTAAATTTCAACCGACTATTTTTGTTGCGATCATCTATCGATTGTTTTTTAGCCTTATTTCTCGAGTCTGGAACATATCCCAGCGGGATTAAAACACCTGTTTGTAGTAAAACTTACATTCAACTTTTTTTAAACCTTTCAGTAAAGCCAAATTCAAACCAAGATATTGATGCTCAGTTTTGCTTCTGACCAAAAGTAACAATATAAGAAAAAACGTAAAAGCACGCCCGGCTACAATATTAATTATCAGGGCTTCGGGATCAAAATAAAGACGTATTCAAAAAGTTCAAATAAAACGTCATTTTCTTGCCAATAAGGTTCGATCTTAAGATGATGTTTAATTTGTTTTTTTAGTTTAATTATTTATTGTCACTTTAGGCAACGCTTCAGACAGCCTTGCAGTGTCCATCACCAGAGCAAATGTATAGATTATGGTGATAATAATGTTAGTGTAGGAGGTAAGTTGTGATGTTTTTAGTGGTTGGACTTGGTTGGGTATTTCTCCAATAAGCTCTGAACAGGACACAAATCGATCGACTAATAAGTATTGTATTGAATGTTCCAGCGAGGAATGACCCCACCCCGAGCATGCAGTACATCGACCCGGCTATGATAGGGATATTAGCAGCAATGGCTCTTATGTTCGTCATCATCTGCGTCGTTCTGCGACTGTTTAGCAAGTAAGTACAATATATTACATCATCCCAACATAACAGTCCAGAACTACAAAAATATTTTGATTCGGAAACCAATTTTACTAATGTTTATTCAAAGCTTATAAGTAATACCTCACATGTGTCCCAAGTCCTAACCCACGAAACTTGCATTTTGCTAGGGATTTCTCCCAGAACTACCGGCAAACAGAAACATAGTTTCACAGAGAAAGGGACGTTTTGATTAAATCGTAAAAATCTGAGGACACTTTTATGTCGGCGAAAATTCATCATAAATTGAATAAATTGACAATTTTCGACTCTGAACATAGCGAACATAGTTCATAGTTTTTGCATAGTTGAGCATAGCGAAGTTCTGTTTTAACGTTAACATTTGGCATTTTATATTTCTGTAAATTTGTTTGTTATATACTGTTCAAGATAGTGGCCATTTTAATTGTTCAGTAAAGATTATTTTTCCAAATGTGAAATCGTCGTGTTTTTGATTAAGTAGGTAGATAATTGAGTACCTACTTACACATCTTATGATTTCGGAGGAAATTTTGGCCTTGATTTGATGGTTAAAATTTAAAATAAGAGAAAATTAGAAACATTATATACCTACCTGTACACAGAACGTTAATTTTCCCAGCATACAAAGTTGTTGAGAAATTTCATCCATAATTCAAGTTCCTCTGACAAATAATGCATGTTTTTCCAGGGCCCGTTGGCGCGAGAACCGAACGATTTTCAACACGCCGAACCCCCGTCTAATGAACGTCTCCCTGCTGCGGGACTCCAAGCTGCTGCACGGACAGGAGCGAAGGGGTTCCCGTGCCTCCATGCGGGCCCCCTCTCGCCAGCCCAGCCAGGCCGAGCTCAGGCCGCACTCACCTAACGCCGGGCAAGGTGAGATACACCACACTTAGCTTAGGTGGGGATGAGCCAGCAGGGGGAGGTGATGATAGGCGTAGATATTATGGCTAGATAAGGATAGTGTCAATTTAAACAATATTAGTTTGAAATGATGTCAGCTTTTAGACTAGATTGGGAAAGTTTCTACTTAGAAAAAACTTGGGTCATAGAGCTATACAATTAGAGGCGCTATTGCGTACATATATCACGTCGAAAGGTGTAACACTATAAGAACGCGATAAGTAGTGCGTGAAAAAATGGGTTCTGATGGAAAACTGAACTCCAACGATCCCAACGCTCTTGCTAATGGTAGTTTTAGTAGAAGCGTTGGGATCGTTGGAGTTCAGTTTTCCATCAGAACCAATTTTTTCGCTTCATGTCTCATCTAAATATAATACATCAATGGTTTAACTTAGATTCTCAGGCTAGATTGCGATTATGAAAACTTAGTTTGAGATAATGTCGACTTACATAAGGCTAGATTAGGTTTATGCCAATTTAGATTATGATGTCAATTATAGAATTGGAATAATGTCCACTTAGATAATGCAAGACTAGTATTGGGCTGGACAGTTCTTACTTGGGCTGGGCTAATATGTCAACTAAGGTTGTGCTAAATTAGAATGAGATGAATTTCAAGTAATTTCAACCAAGGTTGCTAAAATATAATGAGATTTCACAAACAGTATAGGATTAAGTATTTAAAGTTGGGGTGTTATATCAACTGCAGTTGCTAGATTTGACCGACATATACGCAGAGTATGGGTTTTATCAAGATGGGTTATGTTTAATTAGAATGATATATTCAGATTTAACACCATTCTTGGGTTGGGGTATTTTCAACTTGGGTTGCTAGATTACAATGAAAGGTTTAGGATTACTAAGGGTTGTATTAAAATATAATGGGACACATTTAAAGAGAGATAATTTCAACTAGGGTTACTAGATGAAAATAAGATAAATCCACTTAGGATGAGGTAATGCATATGTCATCTTGTGTAGCTGGATTAAAATTATACGGAGTGTCCGGGGTAAAGTGCTTTAACTTCGGGGGGGTTATTCTACATGAGTGTAAGTTAAAAAGATTAACAACTTTTTCGAAACAACATTTTAAGGTATTTTTTTGGTTAAAAAGTTGAATTGCTTGCATGGGAAAATAAATATTCTTCTATAGAAAATATTTTTGTATGGGAAAAAAAAGATGGAATTTCGAAAAAAGTTTACTTGTATTTTTTACTTCTACCATCATGTACAATCACCTCTCGAAGTTAGCGCACTTTCTCCCCGGATACCCTATGTATTATACTTATGTGATATTTAGCCTTCTGATTTGTGGGAAAATCTGGCTCGCTAGAATAATGAGAACTCGATCATTCCAAAAGCCAAGAGCTGGCAGTTTTTTTTTATATTCATAATTTAATATAATGGTTAGCCTTAATAATTAACCATTGCTTTAGTTCATAATATGTTTTCAGGAGTTGAAAATTGTAAATCACCATGTAGGTAACATAAAATATAACTATAACTAAATATTAAAAATCATTTCCATCCAACCATTCTGCAAAATATAATCATCTGTAACAAAACTCATCTTTAGCTTATTTTGCTTCAGCGCAGCGCTATAGAAGAATCGTCTTTATGATGAGTTCCTCAATGTTATTACATATATAAAAAGCCACATATATAAAACATTCCTGGAGCTACATACAGGGTGTGCACGTGTGTTTGTTAGTTTATTTACCAGCACAAAACGGATCTGACTTTTACCTCTTCACGTTTTGTAGATACAATTAGCAAAATATGATTATATAATATGGTCAGCTTCGCTTGGAGAGACCGACACGCTACTTTCAGACTAAAAACAATGCTTTTACTCCTCTAGCTCTGATGACAGCTTGTTAACTCATCCGCTGTTTGCCGATTCTGCATTTATGATAACTTACGAAGACTTGTACAAAATGGACCTAAGTAAAATAAAAGAATTAAGGTAAAAAAGAAACCTATTATCTTAGCAAACTGTTTTTAAATTTCGCACTGACACAACTTCTTCTCTTTTACAAATAATGCTTCACCTACTCATTCCTTCTCCTACTATGTACATTAGTTGAAATAACATACTCAAGAGGATTACCAGGGTACTTATTAATCTGATGTTATTACTGTCTTATCAACTTCGTGGAAAACTTTGCAAGATATATAGATATACAACCTGCATTGTACTGTGTACCATAATTACAATGTTCAATGTCATATTTATTTAGTTTTTCAATCATGCTTTTTATACTGTTGGCGCAACATTCATCATCGCTTTAAATTATTATGTTTTCATTATAAATCATTTAAAATAACAAAATAAATAAAACAGAATAAATAAATAATGGAACAGAAATAAAATCTATGGTTGTGGGCAACCTTTCTTTCCTAAAATAAATGTTAGTTTATTTCCCACAAACTTTTAAGTTTTGTTAATAACTTTACTCAAGACACCTACTATTTAAAATAATGTGATTTTATGCATACAGTTTGTATCTGTGTTTTATTTCTATACCGAATAAATCGTACAACTAATATTTGTTTTAAATCAATAATTAATTTTAAAGTTGTTTATTGATACAGATATGGTCTGCATAGAATTTGAACTATTGCAGTTTGTTATGAGAAATTCTGGCCCGCAGATAAAAAAAGGTTTCCCATGCCTGATCTAAACAGTTAAATATATATTATGCATATAAATTCCTCTTTTAAACATCTACTAACTGTGTCTTTTATTAGAAGTGTTTACTGTAAAAGTGGTGAAAGAGAAAGCAGTTGATTTTTTTATTGTCGTTGCTCTAGAAACAATGCACTATATTTTTTGAAAATCTGATTCACAAGAAGAAAAATTTTGTGTTTTTTTTATTTTTATTTTATAGCTTTGTCAAAGAATTACCAACATTTCAAATAAAAATACATTGACAAAGGAAATTATTTCAATATTCGTTTTTATTTAAATAAATCTATTTGAAATCACTTTTTTTCGATAATGAATGCAAATCTTGGAAACGGAAATTAACCTACTTCCCGACATTCGATCGAGCTGAAACTCGGCAGCCGGACTCGTTGTCGATGACAATGCTTTCTATAAACCAATGTCAATAATAAAAAGGGTAAAAAAGTGTCGATCACGTACACACAAGCGGACATGTTAATTTAAAAAATAAATGTCGTTCCTACTCGCTTGGCATCTGGCAAGATCGGTAGCGATACCTAGATCACAAGGCCGGGACACTGAATCAAATCAGCCTGCTAACTTGTATGGGAACCTCCAAAAAAATATGTATATATAATATATACACATATTTTTTTTAATGAACTAATTCATACATTTTAAGATAATAAATATGAATAAATTGAAAAAAAAAAAAAAAATTTAAATCCCAAACAAGTTAGGAGGCTGCTTTGAATGAGTGCTCGGACATTTTAAAATAGAAGTATTGTAGTAAAAAAAAAAAAATGATTTCTTATACTTTAAATGATATTTTCAAAACTGCAGCCATTTTTTTTAAATATAACATATGCAAAATTTATTGAAATGTCTTTTTTTAAAACCATAAAAGCAACTTTACTGGCGTTTAAAGATTGGAAAATTCTTTTTAAAAGGGCGAATATGTTTTTCTTTTTTCTAAATAACAGATTTTCAGATTTAAAGTACATTTTTTTTACAGTATATGACTTCAATACAGAGGCATCACATTTCACAATATTGGACAAAAATTCTTATATGTATTTGAACAATACCAACAAACTAAAAAAAAATCCTCAGTAAAATGAATTATATAAATTTTTGCATTAAAATAATTTATTTGTGGCAAAATATTGTGGAATGTTCTGATATGGGAACTCTGTGTAAGTTATAACACAAACTGGAAACAACAAAACTGAAAACTTTAAAAATTATTAGAATAGGTACTGGTAATCCTTCACTGATCTATCTCTCATAGGCCCAGCGCACACATTCAACTTGTGTCGCAGCGACAGTTGGCCGACTATTTCAAAATCCAAAAAGTCAGACCTCCATGTGCCGCAATGGAATTTTAAGTAGTCGACCCCAAATGTCGCCGCGGAAAAAGTTGCCTGCATGTGCCTGGCCACATTCTTGCTGTAGTTTATGAAAACCATAACCATAGATAATCACATATAACTAACTATTTTTCTTAGAATTTTAAGTAAGTACTAATCCAAAATAAAATAAAAACTGAGACAAAAATTTTCTAAATTAAGTTTTGCTGGATATAATATTAAGTAGTATGTTTCAATGTATGTTCTTATTCCGGCATTAGTGATGTGAGGTTTGATAAACCCCAAGGAAATGTTGAACAACGTGTGTAACCAGGGCCGGCCCTAAGCGGGCGTATTGGGGCAGTTCGCTCTGGGCGCCGAATTGCCAAGACGTCAAGGCGCTGATAATTCGTAACACCTAACACATCGCCCTTGAGATTATTTTCATAAAAACTGCTCTACACAAAAATACAAATATTATTGATAATCTATCTAGGGCGTCTATTGGTTTTGAAAAGCGGCGCCAAAAAACAATATTTACAAAAGTTATCACATTTCCCATTAAGTACAAATAAGTGATGGGGGTTTTACATACCACACATGTAGGGTTTTGTGCGGTATGCCCTTTTTATACCCTCTAGGTGCGGTATGTCAATATGCCTCTTTAGTGTGGCGTGCCGATATACCTCTTTATGCCTCTTGAGTGCGGCATGCCGAAATACCTCTTTATGCCTCTTGAGTGTGGCGAGCTGATATACAGGCTGGGCTATTGAAAATGGGAACACATATCCTTGTCACATGCTCATTTGACGTCGGAAATATTGGCAATTATATTACTCTTTTATTTGGCAAATAATAATAATCAAATGTCGCGGAGGTAATAATTATTATTTATTTATTTTTCCGTGGATTATTGACACTTCTTACCTAAAGGGATAAACCTCACCTCATCCCTGGTGTCAGATTTTTCACCTCACTAATGCTGGATTAAGTTTAGATAAATATTATTCCCTTGAATAACTCTGTGTAGGTAGAAATTTACATATACTTACGCATATATTCTTGACTAAAAAGCCAAGAATGGCAAAAACAAAAAATATCTTTAATTGAATAATTATATACTGACTTAATTATTTTTTTACTTAACAAATTTTCAATTAACTTTCTTAAATTTCGATAATCAGGTACTATGAATGTTATTAACGAAAATCTTTCATATTAGAATTGAAATTTTCTTGCTAAGTTTTATTTAATGAATGTTTCAGGTCGCCGAGAATCTCGCGCTAGTAGCAACGCTTCCGCCACCTCCTCTCGCTCCAACAGGAGTCCTACAGGGAATCATAACCATCTCTACATTAATCCCAAGATAGAAAACGTGACCATAGAGGTCCAAGAGCAAAAAACCTAGACATGAGCCAGTGTGCTACACAACCACAATCCGCCTGATCTGTGTGAACATCAACACAAAAGATTTAACAAATCATGGGGTTCGTAGGTCTGTGTGAAGATCCACAAACTATTCAACCAATCGTAAGGTTCATTAGTCTGTGTGAACATTCACAAAAACTATTCAACCAATCGTAAGATTCATTAGTCTGTGTGAACATTCACAAAAACTATTCAACCAATCGTAAGGTTCGTAAGTCTGTGTGAACATCCACCCAAACTATTCAACCAATCGTAAGGTTCGTAATTTGTGTGAACATCCACACAAACCATTTAACCAATCTTAAGGTTTGTAAGTTTGTGTGAACATCCATACAAACAATTTAACCAATTGTAAGGTTCGTAAGTCTATGTGAATATCCACACATACAAATTAGCCATTTGTAGGTCTATGTAACCATATATACAAATACCATTAAACCATTTGTAGGTCTATGTGACCATCTACAAATACCATTAAACCATTCGTAACATGCATTACGTGAGATTAGCAAAATGCCTGATGCAAAAATTAATAATATTGTACTGTATTCTAGCGAGTATTAGTAGTGAGATAAAATAAAATTAAAACTAACAAAATTCTATCTCTATCCAAAAAAATTATCTGCTTCGGCAATCATCTTTCACAAAATCATTGTCGCAACGTGTAAAAAATACAAGTTGAAATAACTCACAACACCTCATAAAATGGATAAACATCTTTTGAAGCCTTAAGACCAGCCATTAGCCATACGCCATACAGTATCACAATTTAATGCATGAAGCAATATAACAGTGTGTGTTGCTTCGTTCATCCATTATAATGGAGGTTGACTCTTTACCCATGTGATTTAAAATTTATTAAATTAGGGACCACCGATCTACGCTTGCTTGTTCTACAACCGCTAGTGATGCATCACCTTCGCTGAATAATTATCCAAAGATTCCATAGTCATTCTTGTATAGGATATTTCCTTAGCTTAAATTAGCTTGTGCAAGTACCATTAACATAATCGAATTAAACACATTACGTGCTGAATACAAACAGCATTAGTGTATATTTAGGAAGTAAGCTAGGATAAAAGAGCATGTATTGCATTGTAGCGCGGTAAGGCAGTTAATATCCCGAACATAGAATTCTACTAGAACGATTGACAGATTTGCGCTTGCCTGGAAGTAGACCAGTCTAATAATCATGTGTTACAATAAGTGAGTTGACATAATGCTTGATAATCAACATTAAATGATTACTCTTTGAATCTTACTATGTAGTATTTACTCATAAAGCACAACATACTTATACAACGTATTCTAATTGTGATCTACATAAAGTCTTTTGCACAGGATAAATAATAATTCTAACACAAATTACAATTGCGTAACCTAGTTAAGTTAAGTAAGAAGGATCTAAGATTAAAGTGAATATATTGCTCTAAGGGTAGCACTAAAGCCTTATTACTCTGTCTCCAGCAGAAGCTCTATCTATTCTCCAATAATAATTTACGTTTAATTCTATGGCCACGGACGACGGAATATCGTTTAAGATCTATTTACATATAATTATTATAGCAGAGTAATTTTCTATGCCTTTTGGATAAGCTATTCTCAAGGGGAGATTATATGCAATTTGCTGTGAATTCATCAATGTTTTATATAAAGTTTGTTGTATGTAATGTAACTCGGAATAGGTCAAGACACGTCCGCTTACCCGTAGGGAGCACACGGCCTCTGCTATATATCTGGCCGGTGGCTGCTCTGGTCGCTGGTCGCTGGTCGCTGGCCGCTGGCCTCTGGCTGCTATGCCCGGCGCTGTACCAACTACGTAGGCATTAGGAGATCTGCTTTTAAAATGAATTATATATGGGGAAGATACTATTCATTTTAAAAGCAAACTGTGTATTTATCAAGTCAAATTAATTTACACATTTTCTATAAACTTTATGTATGCTCAGTTATACGTCCAATTCTACAATTTTATATTTAATTTATAAAGTTTTGATGCTCGGTTTGATATCTATCATAAAGTTCTTAGGATTGCGATAAGGAAGAAGCTTCTCTGAAGAAACTTATTAAATAAGCTACACAAAGCATTTCTAGTTCGGGTCTTTGTAAATCAAGTAGGTAGATTTAATTTAATAAGGAAATACTCAGTAGTTAAAATTTCTTTACTTCTAACAATATTTTAAGAATAGTTTTTTTTAGATGTTAATTAAATTTTTAATGTTTTCGTGTATGTGTGTTTGAATGCTTCCACTGTTTTACTCAAATTAATTTTAATATTAAAAAAGCATTAAATGACGTGTTTCAATTTTGGGGAAGAAATTGAGACAAATCGTTTAATAATATTATGTAACTTAAGTCACAATAAAATTGTTCCGCTAATTTACCATAACACTTTGATATTTCTCTATAAAATGCAACTCTTTGATTATAATTGGTGATTATTTGCCGTTTTGCGTGCCCATTAATAAGTGGGTTGTTTTCATTTTGTTTCAAACAAATGTGATCGATGATGAACTGTTTTTACTTCTGATTCAGATTTTTAAGTGTATTGCTAAATAATAAAATGTAATCACAATTATAATATAACTGCAAATCATAAATCTTTTAATAAAACTCTTACTTCTATAAAAATATCTTTTATTTCGTCGACTTGAACAGAATAATATAAATGTACACAAAGAAAATACTGACACTACGATACAGGCAGGTAACAAGACATTCTGTTTGGTGATATTGCTTATCTACAACATTTGAAATGGCACACGTACTAAAGAGTACTAAAGTTCTGTTTCACCGGTAAGATTTCTTTGCTCTCCAATCCAAATATTCGTCAAACTCATTCTCATCATCTGAACTGGCCCTTTCGATATCCATGCTGGCCGTACTTTCCAAATCTTTCTGATTCTTAGCATCTTCTTTCTTCTTTTCAAGGTCCAAAACTCTGAAAGATATATAAATCATACAATGAATTATACTTGTCATTGGAAATATAACGACCACCCCAAGGACATTTCTAAACTCTCCCAGTCTGCTAGTTCTTTATTCATATTTTTACAGTGTATACAACAACAGACGGTTACCATAAGACAATTAAAGAAATAACAAACGTTCATAACGGTATACAAGAATATGTTAAAATAAAACAATAAATGTGTTAAATGAAAAACAAGAGATGGTAAAGTTTGGGACAGGTCAGGTGAAAACCAGAGATTTGAGGAATTTAGTAAAAACTGAGGTCTATCACTAAATATGTCCGGAATCTTGCCACCACAGTGAATGTTATATAGTGGACACATTTGCACAAGAGTTTGAGAAGGTTAAGTTGGTTCTTTAGAAAGCAATATGAAAAATTTCAGGGTTTCTTAGTAGACTTTAGTTTCTTAGTACTTCTTTCTTTAAGTCATAGGCTGCGGTGTTGCCCCCTCACAACCCAACCACCCAAATATCCTCAGTCCTGCAAGCTTATCTTATCAAAGCTATATTCCTTTCTTACTACAAGACATACCCAGCACATGGTCAGAGAATGTGCCTTCCGAAACTTCAGCTGTAGTTGTTGCCACAACTTGTTCAAGATACCACATGGCAGAACAAATGTTCTAGCATATCATAGAATGCCAACAGGAATGGTGCTATATACTTAAATACTCTCTAACCTTTCAAACGCTAGTGTATCCTCATAAACATTTCTTTGAACATAACTAGCTATTCTGGGGAAACTACATGTGGTAGATCATATCTGGTAAGATGGTATAATTTACAAAAACATAATTTTACAAAAAACAAGTAATTTATGATGAAGAATCAGATGGCGCACGGTGAAATTTTGCGGCGGCACATCAAGAATTAAATAACCTTAAAACTTTTTTACATCTATATCTTTCCAAATGTTAAAATAAGAAATCTTGTGGTGTAAATAGATAATTCATATGTCGCACAGTAAATAAATAAAATTAAAAGATAAAAATAATAACATTTTGATGACCAAACTTCCATAATTTTATCCGTTTTGTATCTAAAGAGAAATGAAAAATGTATGTATTACACTGAATGTTAGTATTTATTATACTAATTTTACTAGAAAACTTCCAAAAAAAAGTATTAAAATACCTGGACCAATTCCTAAGTTGTTCATCAATCTCATCTATTTGTCTTTCTGCTGTTGCTTCCTCATGTTCCCCCGCTATAATGGCCGCCGATACGCTGGTCTCTTCCTTCATCTCTTTCTGGAACTTCTCCCACTCCTCTTCTATGGGATCTTTGTATTGGACATTTCTGGCCTAAGATATTGTACAAAACAAAAAGAGTAAGTAAATACAATAAATAATGATGAGGTTAAAACTGCAGTTCATCAGGCAAGCTGCAGATTAAATCATCACTGCCAACATGATTACCAATGTTAATAATAGTTATTTGCCACACTAACTGCAATTCATCAGGCAAGCTGCAGATGAAATCATCACTGCCAACATGATTACCAATGTTAATAATAGTTATTTGCAGCACTAACTGCAATTCATCAGGCAAGCTGCAGATGAAATCATCACTGCCAACATGATTACCAATGTTAATAATAGTTATTTGCCGCACTAACTGCAATTCATCAGGCAAGCTGCAGATGAAATCATCACTGCCAACATGATTACCAATGTTAATAATAGTTATTTGCAGCACTAACTGCAATTCATCAGGCAAGCTGCAGATGAAATCATCACTGCCAACATGATTACCAATGTTAATTACCTTCTTGTGTGCCACCATATCCATATGGATCAATCAAAAAGTGCTTTCTCTCAGCTATTCTGGGGAAACTACTTAGATTATAATATTTTGGGAGGCGAGTATGGGTACCGCCGCCCCAGGAACCATTCATTGGATAGCCAACACCTGTGCCATAGGAAACCCCAAGTGGTTCGATACGTTTGTTGGCTTAGCAGGGGTGCCCGGGTTCATGGGGTGAGGATTGTCTAGGTCTTGGTGGTGGATGTGGGACAGATTTGGAGAGACTGGTTGAGGGAGATCTTTTTGCCTCTCCAGTAGGACCCTCTCGAGGACATCGCCTTGCACCGCAGTGAGAGGAATGGATTCAAACGTCCATCAATCATGGACATCGATTTACTATTTAACCCTTCAGACTTCTGATATATGGACGGTTATATTTCTTAAAGAATCTGTCAGAAAGTCTGAGAATTTGTGTGTATTTCCGCTTCTCAATAAAATCCAAAGATAATGGGATAATTATGAATGTATCCGAGAACTAAAAACTGTTTTTGAAAGGTGATAAAATACACTTTCAAATTTTATTATTTGAAATAAACATATAATTTTAGAAATATTAAAATTATGAATGCAAACATAATAAAGTTTATAAATGGCTCGCCTTACGTTTTTTAGTCTAAACAATGAACAAAACTTGCAGATAACAAAAAAAACATATGTTAATATACAAATGTATTATAAACATTATAGTCACCTCAATATTTTATCATTTCATATAAAATAATTTTAAAAAAATTCTAAAAATATCATTATTTTTTCTCAAATTGCGGGCGGAACGTTTGATAGAGGTGTAAGTTATAATTATTATATGGTTAACTTCTATATTTGAATATACTTGGCGTTTTTTTTTTTTTAACACCGTTTGGTTCATATTTCTAACTATGATGGTAAGGTAAGGTAGACAACGATTTCTATGAGACCATGTGACCTGTTTCGAAAAGCGAACAAATTATTTATTGTTATTAAGTTTAATTTGTAGAACTCCATTTTAATTTTTTATTTTTTATATATTCAATAATATTGTTATTGGGTTTATAAAAACAGTTTATTTTTAAACAAGTTCAGCTGTGTAATTATTATTACGCGTGACAGCTGTTTCGCCCTCTGAAGGCATTATCAAACTGTCGAAACAGCTTTCACGGGTAATAATAATTACACAGCAGAACTTGCTTAAAAATAAACTGTTTTTATAAACCCAATAACAATATTATTGAATATATAAAAAATAAAAATAAAAAAGCGAACAAATTGACTGCATGGTTATTAGCTGTTAGTTCCCAAAACTGAACAAATTAATTTGAGCAGTTAGAACTATAGAAAAAATATTTATATTTACAAAATCAGATATGTATTGAAACAACCTGCCCCGACAATAATTCATTTTAACTGGCTACATATTTTAGTATAGAACAGGTAATCAATGATATTTATTTTTATTCAGTTGGTCACACTGCCTGTCAACTGTCAGTTCAGTATAAATATGTACTATGATTTTAGCTAATGTCATTCGCAATCGGACATTCGGAAGTAGTTTGTTATCGAATGTTAAACGATTTAAAATGGATATCAGTTCACAAAAAAACGACACTGCAATATGGATGCGCCTTGCCAAGCAAGCGGTGCCCTATCTCAATAATGACAAGCATAAAGGACAAGATGGACGGATAGGAATCATTGGTGGATCTTTGGAATACACCGGAGCTCCATATTTCGCCGCCATCAGCGCTTTGAAGTTAAGTAGCAGTGATTTATGCAATATAAACCATTCTAATTATTCATTTTCACTCTTGAAAAATACCAAGTTCATCTTCATAAGCAAACGATTGAAACAACATAACCTAGTGCACTTGCATGGATAATATTATAAGAAAGAAGTGATCGTCCAAACAAGTATGCCATTAATACTCAGTGTAGCCAAAAATGACCAGTTAGAGCTTAGGGGCTCCCATCAAAACGAGGGTAAAGTTAACCTCCAACAATCTTTGCATCTGGACAGACCCTGAAAATACTATAATAGAACAGTATAACTGCTGAAACTGTACAAATCGCAAGTGCAAGCTACTACTGAGTTGTGTGGTCACCCCTGGTCTGGAGCCTCTTGGCTCTGTGCAGAAACAGACTATCTGCCTGATATTTTAATTAGTCTAAGCCCGTTATCCACAGGTCGGCAAGCAATAGACATAAACCGAATGCTGTAAGACCCTATGCAGAAAAAGAAGTTTGTTATGGTAAGGTAACTTTTCTGCGCAGGGTCTTAAAACATTTCTTTTTCCTTTTTTTCCAATAATCCCAACACATCAAAGTACACATTTTTAGATTGAAAATGTTCATTTATGTTATTATTATATTAATTAAAAGTTTGGGTCCATTTCTTACTGACCCGTGGGACGATAAAAATGTGCTCATAATAATTATTATCAATTTTGGTTGCTCAATACGAATTCAAACAAGAAAAAAATATGGCCGAACTGTCACACACGAAATTTTCAAACTTTGATTGACAAAAAATGGAACTTTAATGCATCTTTTACCATCTTCCCTGATGTAAATAGTTGTCTTTTATAGTAATTAAGTTGAATAGTCATAAAAATAATCATATTAAGCGTGTCCATATAATCTAGATTACCTTAATTTATTCACTTCGTATGGAATAACAGGCATATTCTGTACGTAATATTATGCGATGAGCAAATAATTTCAACATTTGATTAATTCAAATTTGTTACAATATCTTACTATAATGTAAAGCACTCTTTCGATGGGATATGATTTGAGATTTTCATGGCCAAAAGTATTATCATGGTTTATTTTAGGGGTATTATGCCATGTTGCGCTTCCTCCTTCTTTAGCCAACGATTACAGTGTCCATTATATGTCCTGTCCGAAATGTTGGCTAAAGAATTAGGAAATGCAATACGCCTTGGTACCCCAAAAACAATCACATTTGATAATTGATCAAAAACATTCAGAAATTTGTTTTGTACTACACAATGATGAATAAAAAATAATAATGATTACGGTTATGAAATTCTAATATTATCTTGGATTAAAAATCAACACCACAAAAATATTATTATACTTTATCAGTAAATCGCTGTAATATTATTTTGTAGAATGCATTTTAACCACAGTCAAGTAAATAAATAAATAAAAATTATGTGGTAAAATAAAATTGTTTTTGTGTAATACGCTGACCATACCAGAATTGCTCTGAATTGATTGATGTGAATTATTTAAATTATTAATAAAAATTATTATTAAATTATTTTGCAAATTGGTAATTTTATTATTTTTGTTTTTAAAAATAAAGACAAACATTCCCGGGTTACGAATAACCTGACAACATTTGAAAATCTCCAACTGCCACCACAGTAAGCGGAAAATGTTGTTTATGTTTTGATGGAGTACTACGCCTGGGTGGGACCCAAACGCGATGCCAACTCAGCCACTGACCGGTTATGATTAATATTGTTAATGAAACAATCTCATTTAAATGATTCCATGATAACTCAACACAGTGACAATTGAACACAACTTTAAAAAGTGATATAAAGTCATTAAAAGTGATGAAACACAAACTAGGAGTAGTTACCGCAGTTGGCGATGCATATTCCAGTGTATTTCTGACTAATGCGAGATATAATATTCTTCTGTGGAAACTTTACTGGTTTATGCAACTTGGTAAAAATGATTTGTATTAAAATATATTTGTATAACTGTTTGTTTCCCAAATAAAATAAAATAAAATAAAAAATAACATTACAACTTACACCTGGCACAAAACCATTTTATGTGATCTTTTAACGATTGAGTCAATGTGCTTATTAAATATAAGTTTGCAACAAAGGTAAACACCAAGGTCTTTACATTCCGTTTTAGAGAAGACAAGTACTTAAGTAGATGTTTATTTCTGGTGAATGTTATAGTTTCACATTTAGAAACTTTGATATCTATGCAGTTAACTTTGCAATACTTACAAAGCCTATCTAGGTCACTTTGTAACGCTCCACAGTCAGAGAGAATGAATAACTTTGAATGTTTTCATGTCATCGGCATAAAGTTCATATTTGGAATTCTGAAAACATGATCCAATGTCATTTTTATAAATGTTGAACATTAGCGGACCTAGGTGTGATCCTTGGGGGACACCAGATTTTACCTCGATAGATTTTGAGAAGACACCAATTAATTAATCCAATTAAACAGGTCACCATGTATACCAAGTAGAAAATTGTTTTATCACTTTATACGACTCTATATCACTTTTTAACTTATTGATGTTAGTATTATTATTAGCAGATAATTTGATACAGCGCTGTTTAAGAGTGAAATCACGGGTGCTATATAGAATGTTAGTGTAAATTGTGGCTTTTAAAATTTATAATCAACTACATATTATGTATGTGCACACCTGTCAAAAATCGCAGGAAATTAAAAGAATTTATTTTAAAAAATAAAAATATCAAATAATAAAAAAGCCAACTATGGCCAAAAATCGAACCCTGATCAAATGCTTAGAAGGCAACTTCGCTAACCGTTACACCACCAACTATTGTAAGAGTGGCGGCATAATTTCATTGTATGTACTGAATGAAGAATTATATGCTCAATCACATCCAAAATTACATTGTTTAATTGTATTAAAAAAAAATTTCAAACTTGGGTGTTATTAAACCATATTATCTATTTATATAAAGATGAGTGTCTGTGGCGGGCTGACGGCATGGATTTGATTTTTATACAAATCTACAGTTTATTCCGAGATTGATGAAATTTTGCACACCGGACCTTCATAATAATAGGAAGGTCACTGTTTACATATGATTTCAAAAAATTCTGTGTAAAACTCGGACAATATCGGGGACTTCAGGTAGAATAAGATCTAATAATATTGAATTCAGCATAGTTAATTTTTTTTTTTTATCACAGGTGGGAGCTGACTTGTCTCATGTATTCTGCACAAAAGCCGCAGCGCCGGTAATAAAATCCTACAGCCCGGAACTGATCGTACATCCATTGTTAGACGTGGAAAACAGTGCAGAAGCGGTGGCTCCGTGGCTTGACAGGATCCATGTCCTCGTCATCGGACCAGGTTTGGGCAGAGATCCGGAAATACTCAATAACGTTTCAGCAATTATACAACTCTGCAGGTCACTCAAGAAGCCACTGATAATAGATGCAGACGGTCTGTTCCTTATCACGGAAAACATAGACTTGATCAGAAATTACCCGCATCCCGGAATTATCCTGACACCAAATAAGGTTGAGTTTGAACGCCTGTATAAAGTCATTAAGTCCCCAGACGCAAAAACCGACGAAGTGGCGATAGACTTTGATAAATTGGGAAAAAATATCTTGGTATTACGGAAGGGAAGCACGGATGAAACATTCAATATCGATCCTGAAACTCATTGGACAAATAGTGTAGGTGGTTCCGCAAGACGGTGTGGAGGACAAGGAGATTTGCTAGCAGGATCCATGGCCACATTCTTCAACTGGTCAATAAGGAACTTGGATTACAAGGGTTCCATGGTTCCCGCAGCAGTGGCGTGCTTTGCAGCTTCTAGACTCACCAGGTCTTGTAACCAAAAGGCTTTCTTTACCAAGGGGCGGAGTATGGTTTGCTCCGACATGATTGAAAAAATACACCAAGCTTTTGATGATGAATTTGAACACACTTCTTAAAGAGACAATTATATTATGATTATGGGATATATAATATTTTAAACATTTTTTATAAATACATTTAATAAAGATCTTAAATTAATATTTGAGATTTCATTGTGATTAAGAACACCGTTTTTTTTTTAGTGTGAGTACCGCACAAGGGCCAGCCAGTATTAGTTAAGGCATCCCCAATTGGGGTATGTTATGAGGCTAAGACCGGGGCTGGCCCTGTGCAGGTGCAATTGGACGGCAAGGCTCCGAGGAGCCAAAGCTCTGAGAATACCCAACACCTAGTAAAGCGCCGTTGGGGTTTTTACTAGCACCAGGCGCCGTTTGGCTTAGCGCTGGTGAGGGGAAAGAGATGGTTTAGTGTGAGTACCGCACAAGGGCCAGCCAGTATTAGTTAAGGCATCCTCAATTGGGGTATGTTATGAGGCTAAGACCGGGGCTGGCCCTGTGCAGGTGCAATTGGACGGCAAGGCTCCGAGGAGCCAAAGCTCTGAGAATACCCAACACCTAGTAAAGCGCCGTTGGGGTTTTTACTAGCACCAGGCGCCGTTTGGCTTAGCGCTGGTGAGGGGAAAGAGATGGTTTAGTGTGAGTACCGCACAAGGGCCAGCCAGTATTAGTTAAGGCATCCTCAATTGGGGTATGTTATGAGGCTAAGACCGGGGCTGGCCCTGTGCAGGTGCAAGTGGACGGCAAGGCTCCGAGGAGCCAAAGCTCTGAGAATACCCAACACCTAGTAAAGCGCCGTTGGGGTTTTTACTAGCACCAGGCGCCGTTTGGCTTAGCGCTGGTGAGGGGAAAGAGATGGTTTAGTGTGAGTACCGCACAAGGGCCAGCCAGTATTAGTTAAGGCATCCTCAATTGGGGTATGTTATGAGGCTAAGACCGGGGCTGGCCCTGTGCAGGTGCAATTGGACGGCAAGGCTCCGAGGAGCCAAAGCTCTGAGAATACCCAACACCTAGTAAAGCGCCGTTGGGGTTTTTACTAGCACCAGGCGCCGTTTGGCTTAGCGCTGGTGAGGGGAAAGAGATGGTTTAGTGTGAGTACCGCACAAGGGCCAGCCAGTATTAGTTAAGGCATCCTCAATTGGGGTATGTTATGAGGCTAAGACCGGGGCTGGCCCTGTGCAGGTGCAATTGGACGGCAAGGCTCCGAGGAGCCAAAGCTCTGAGAATACCCAACACCTAGTAAAGCGCCGTTGGGGTTTTTACTAGCACCAGGCGCCGTTTGGCTTAGCGCTGGCCCCGGCTAAGACAGTGGGGAGGGGAAAGAGATGGTTTAAAGAGTTCCATGATTTTTCATCAAAATGAAAATTAAACACCTTT
This sequence comes from Hesperophylax consimilis, assembly GCF_061612785.1. NCBI lineage: Eukaryota > Metazoa > Arthropoda > Insecta > Trichoptera > Limnephilidae > Hesperophylax > Hesperophylax consimilis. The sequence continues at coordinate 2,881,174 of NC_142841.1, read as the reverse complement.
AAAAAGTGATATAGTCATTAAAAGTGATGAAACAAAAACTAGGTTTAATATTTACCTATGTAACCTATAAGTAACTAGTAGCGTTGGTAAATTAGTTTTAATGTTTTGTCTTATATGTAGTGTTGTTGTAATTTCTTTTTTAATTTATGTTACTCTTACATTTTACTAATATTGCTTCATATTTTCTAATTATACTTGTAATCACAATTTTACAATTGTTTATTTTGTACCTACTTCACAATGGACTATTTACTGTCAGTATCTCCTGTATAATACAGATATTCTCCTATGTACACTGCATCATGTATCACTTTATGTAAAAGCCTTTTTAGCCGTATATATAAATAAATATCACTTTTTGTAGATGTGTTGAATTGTCATTTTGATGACATACCCGGTCGCCAGTTTAAAGGTAGGGTAGTACCTGGATATTCAGATCTGGTCACCAAATAATTTGTTTTGTTCAATTTTGAATCATTTCACTTCTAGTGCACTTTACTATATCCATTTCAAACAACATTTCGATTCTGAATGGTGGTCTATCACCAGGGCGATACTGAAAGTATCTACTACTTTTGGAACATGCCGGAAATACACTACATATTAATGAATAAATTGTGAAATAACACAAATTAATCAATAAAATTGCTCGAGATCCGTAGCCGATAATTGTTACCTCTAAGGCAGTCAATTTCACTAGAGATAAAATAAATATCAGTTTGTTTGATACATACCTTCGCATCCATTTTGGGATCATCGAAAAATCCTTCGGGGAGGACTTCTTCACCATCTGCAATTTCTTCTATTTCAGCATTAGCTTCATCTGCCACTTCTGGAAAATTTTAAATTACATATTGTCCATTACATGGAACATTCAAAGTTTTGAAACTTTAGAAACATCTGTTGAATTGGAGTTTTCAAATTAATTGAGCTTAGCGAAGTCCTGTTTTACTCAACCGTTTTACATTTCGTATGTCTGTGCGTTCCGTTTCCATTTCAAGGTGGTAGCTGTTTTAATGGTTCAGTAAAGATTCAGTAAATATACCGACAAGTGGGACACAATCAATATGCACATTTTATTTTAAAAACACTTTGCACCAGTTAGATAACAGTGAGAAACAACTATTTCAGTAACCAAAAATGGAAAATAATGCATTTCAATAGCTATTATGTTAAAAAAACTAATTATTTGACATCTTTTCTTCACTCCATGTTTTGACATAAAAATGTTTAGTTTTTTTTAGACTTATTTTTTTTTAATTAACCCCAAACTATTTTAGAATCTTGAGTTCATATTTGGGTTAAATAGGAGAAAAATAACTTTTAACATGTATTATTTTCCAATTCCGGAAACTAAAATACTTACCTCATTATTGTCTACTAAAAATTTGATTTTATTGAAAAAGTGCATATTAAGTGTGTCCCTATTTTCTGCATATTTACTACTGTTTCTTGTAGTAATTGTTGAAACAAGGTGTAATTTCCATAAAAGTGCGGCGGTTAGGTAAATAATTACCCGTTATTTGTTGTAAGAGAACCCTTGACACATTTAGCATGTAGTGCCAAATTCTTAACTCACTGTCAGTAGATTATCATAAATAAACTAAACTAATGGAATTGTCTTACCATCATTAGACACAGTCTTTGAACTCTCATTATCTTCGTGTTTAGGTACCATTTCAGTCTGCGGGCTGTCAGTATTTTTATTTACGGCACCATTATTCAAATCAAAAAAGTCGGCTGGCACTGCGATAGAGCTTGTGGAGTTTTTCAAAATTCCCTTAATTTTCTTAGATGACCCGGGAGGCGGTGACGCGTGTCTTTTGAGGGTAGTCACAGGGGCTTTTGTGCTGGTAAAATTCTTTGTATGGGCCTTGAGCTTCTTGGCGTAATCAATGTTTTCTTTATGTTGTTTTGTGTTTATGTGAACATTCCATACACCTTCTGACCTGACAACCGTTTTGCACAACACACAAGTAAGTTGTCCAATATCGTTGTATTTTGCTAAAGGCGAATCAATCCTTTTCGTGACCCTTTGAAGTTGTAATTTTTCCTTGTGATCTGTCATAAGTCTTCGAAGATCATCCTGAGACACCTTCTTTTTTGAAAGGCGAAATGTTGCTGACATTTTGAATTGTTCGTTAAAAACTATCCAATGTTTTCAATTGGTGCTGTACTATTATGTGAAATAAACAATTACGCATAAATAAACCATTCCCCAATTACACTTCTTTTTAGGTTACTGCGTAAACGTAAACGTCAGAAAAACACACAAAAAAATACGTCAAACATTGTTGTACCATAGTGACCATAGATACAAAGCAATACAAAGGGATGCGTAAATAAACCACTCACTCAAATTCCGTAGTGGCATGCGTGGTTTATGTATGGTAGTAGCTAGATAGTTGATTTATGGTAGTAGCCAACCACTAGCCAACTTGCAGGCACTTTATTTATGAGCAGGCACGAGAATCGAGCACGTTTTGTTGTTTTATTTGGTTTGAGCTGTGAAAAAAACATAGGGAGTATTTCAAAAAGTTGTAATGCAATATCGCCAAAGAAAAAAAATAATTGTAAAGTTGTCGAATTACGCTGCACGCTTAGTACGCAACAACATATAAATAGCACTTGGTTTCAACTTAATTACTACAAGAAATGTATTTATGTCGTGCGACATGGTAAAAGATGTAATAAATTTCCATTTTTCTCAATCAAAGTTAAAATTGAAGGTTAAGAAATATGCATAAATTATTCAAATAACCCAAACTAACACCCTAAAACCTATGTTGTGCATTTTTATTATTTGTTTTTGGGGTGTTATGCCGTGTTACGCTAACTCCTTCTTTAGCCAACGTTTCCATGTCAGCCATGTCCGAAACGTTGCCAAATCGTTAGCCATGTCCGAAACTTTGGCTAAAGAAGGAGTTAGCGCAACACGGCATAACACCCCAAAAACAAATAACAAAAATACTTTTGTCCGTGAAAATCTTAAATCATATTTTATGTTGTGCATGTTTACTTAGCCCCCGACTTGGATGGTTGTTGACTCCATTAGATATGTTAAAATTATGTGTTGTTTCTTCAAAGAGCCTTTAGTCCAGTCAGCCTGTGTTTTTATATGTAACTAAATAGTATAAAGCTAATTTTTTCCCCATTGACTACTATCATCTAGACAAGTGTTTAGCAAAAAGTCCCCGCTCCTACCCCTCTTGCCTCCCCCCCTGTGCCCCCCCAAACATGAAAAGTGTAAGGGTTTCGTAAATCGCGTTTATCTCAATTACTAAACAACATATAGGATTGAAATTTTTTTTATTCTCTTTGCTGTAACGTTTTCTACAAAAAAAGTTCAGTTAACTTTCGTCGTAACTTTTACCGTTTGTTTGTAATTCGTATGATAAGGTAAAAATTTGTATATTTTTTGGCACATAATTTTACATTTTGTCACAGAACTTTTCAGGCCGACATTTTATGAAAAAATATTTCCTACAAAAGTTGTAGCCCCTGTTATTACCTTTAAAATGATATAAAATAGTACTTACTTTGTTGGAGATCCAGCGAGATTATCATGGCGGGTTCGGTCGAGGTGGGGCCGGCCGGCGCGGCGTTGCAATGCAGATATTGTTGTATAGTGATAGTGTTTTTTATCTTCAAGGTACACTATTGCATTTTCCATAAATAAAACTAATCGAGTCTCGGTGAAACCTAAATTCCCCACTTTTTAAATTTGTTTAAAATAATAATAAGTCCTTGTATACAGCGAAAATAGGTATTTTAAATAGTTTTTGGTTTGAAAATGCATGTAATATTTTTTAAAGATGTTATTTTAGAACAAAATAATTGCGGTATCTTAATTTGATCATATCCTAAACTTCCATGAGAGGTTCTTCATTTTCCTCGACTTCAACCAAAGTTACATTGCTGCATGATCCACCACAGCTCCCGCATATTTCTGTGCAATCAAGTGATGCTTTAAAGCAGCTACAATTATTTTTGCAAGTCTTTTTGCAGTTGCAGGAAACTAAGTTTATAACTTCTTCAGGTGCCGGTGGTTTTTGAGTGCACTGGGTACAGCATGTTGTCTGTTAAAATCCATCCCCAGTCCGTAGCGCTGATTTCCTTATCTCCAATCCATTTTTGAATCTGATAGTATGTTCGATAGGCGTGTTGTTCAGCAGCATCAGATGTTGGAGGGAGGGACGCCATTTTAAATTTGGATTTTAATGACATTTTTGCAACAGCTTTAAGGTACATTGAATATCTACTGTCATTCAGACTTGCAGACCTTGTGCATCCATATAGTTTCAAGACAAAAGCCTCTCCTACCTCTTTGAGAATATTTTTGTCTGCCTGTTTTTCATAAAACTGTAAAACTTTTGTGCGGAGATCATTTGATGAACTTAGCAATTTGTACGCGTTAATTTTGCCTTTGCCGAATAAATAAGATGTGGTATCACATCCTGTGATAGCATGCAAAAATAATACCACATCCTTCATATCACCAATCTCTTCACGAACCTTGCTGATGTCATACGTTGATGGTGTGCCAGAGGGTTTGTGAAAGAATAGTTGCACATTTTGACACTGTGGTAGCCCTAACAATAGAACGAAAAGATCAGTATCCTGTCCGACAACAACTACAGGCCTCCCACTTTGAATCTGGGAGACATCTATTGCTCTTCCGACCACTTTAGTATCTGCATCTTCCTCCGCCACAATGGTTGGAATGTTTGCTTCATTAAGCTTCTGGGAGAGCTGTTCAATAAGCTGGCTTTTGTTTTTTGGATTTGCCAAAAATTCATTTTGCTTCACAGAGCATTCCATATTAACGTTGAATTTCATTTCTAGAGATGTTTTTTTACTTCTCCGCATATGTTCGACCCCTTTTGTGGTGGGATAGTCAGGATACCCATCGAACACAACATGACAATCTTTCCCATACCGTTTCATTACAGTATCAACATACTTCTCTATGATGCTGCTATATGTTACTTTTTCAGGCCAAATAACACTGTGCAAAAGATACCCTCCATCTACTACATATATTTTTGGGGGCAAATTTTTAAAAACTTCGTTGCTAACTGTCCACTTTTCATAAGACTTGATTTAGTTCCCTTTCTTATCATTTTATTGTTTTCAAATAAAGACAAAGGGTATGGGCTAAGTTCATAGTTGAAGTATTGTTTGAGATTATTTGTTCCTTGAGACATACATATAACCCTATTAAACAGCTGATCAGGATTAATTGGCACTTCTTCAGATCTCACATTTATACCACTTACTACGGAGCCTATAGTTTTAACTTTATTTTTTCTTTTCAATTTAACATCTGCAAAATTATTTCCTTCGATGTCTTTCAAGCATTTCATTCCTACATCATACGCTTCATCGCAGTTTACACCCGAACTTGTCACTACTAGACCAGAGGATAAAGAAATTAAATCGTTGCTCTGTCAGAAAGGATTATGGATACGCAGCCACCCGAGAAATTTATTAATATCTTGCAAGTCCCTTTCTCTTCTACTGCATCTAAGTTCAGTGTGCTGTTCGTTAAACTGAGTCAAGCAGCCAGAGAACTTCTCGAAAGCCTCACAAATTTGTAGGGATGCAGGAGCGCAAGCAATGAACTTGGTTAGCGTCCTCTCGCTTAATCCTCGTCCATGAGTAAGGCCACCTATGGATTTTGATGATCGCATTAATGTCTGCTCTATGGTCATGTCCGTCCAGATACCGGTAAAAAATCCATCTGTACGCCGAACTGTAAAAAAACCTTTATTGACGAACCTTTCGAAGTCTTCATTTGACATCTTCGATTGTAGACTCAACATTTGTTGTAAGTATATGTGTGCGGATTTGGCGTAGAGCAAATGTCCAGCAGCATGGAAATACGGTATCATTTGCTTGACTGTATTAATGTGCAAATTCCAATCGCCGATTTTCTCTGCCAGAATAAAGTCTAGAGCCAAATTCACCAATTTAAACTCTCGTAGCCACAGTTTTGAAGTTCTACTAGTTTTAACCAAATCTTCATACACTTCTTCTAGTCTTGTCATTATTTCATTTGTTTTACACTCTCTCATGGCGTCTTCAACAGTTGTTTGTTTGTTAATTGTTTGGATATGAATATCATTAAAGTCGTTTGTAATCATTTCTTTAAGAGATGAACATTCCTCGAATAGCAGTAACATCAAAGCTGCCTGGGTCATCATGTGAGCTCTATAAGACCTTGCGTAAGCATGTCCTGACATAAGGTGAGGAATCGTTGATTTTCCATAAACAGAGGTCCACATTTCTTCGATTCCAATACCTTCCATAAACTTTCCTAAGCAACCAAGGAAACTCATTAGAAGATGGAATCCGCCTAGTCTGACGATTACTCCAGATATTTCACTTTCTCTAGAAGAACTTGCAACAATGTCTACTGCTTTCAGGAAAAGTGGTTGGTCAAAAGTGACAATACACGGCTGGCCAGCTAACTTGCTCTCTTTAGAAGCGTAACTAAGGGCAGAATAAATAGCAGTCGGATTTCCTGGATCTATGTTTATAAAAGGCAAAGCCAGTACATAAGATGGTTCAAAGTTTTGTCTACCATCGTAACAGTTTCGCATGTATGCAGACCATCCAGGTAGTGAAACTGGCACAAAAGCAAAACTACATAACCAAAGCATGTTACGAGCTGAGACTAAGCATTGAGTGGGCATATTTTCAGAAATGTTTTCTATTGTTAAGGACTTTAAGCCACTTTTCGCCTTTTTAGTATACATTAAAACTGGGACATTGAATTTACCTTCAAAGTCGCATGTCTTAACACGTGGAACTCGGACATCACTCGACACAGCTGTTTTTGGAGTTACGCACTGTATGCCTCCGAGAGCGTGAAATGTGTCTTTACCGTCAAGAGTTCTTAAGTTGATATCAATATTGTCAAATACAAATTGGAAAAAAAATCCTTTCCTCAATTTGGGGCCCGCCTGCTTTTAACAGCGATTGTAAGTACATTTCTGTCTCATAGTATGACGTTGAACATCCCAGAGATGAACAAATGTCTATTAAATGTTTAGAGCCATACCGTCTAGATAAGTATAATCCAAAAGCAGACTGGACAGGTGATTGAAAAGACCTAGGCCTACACAGTTTTAATATCATGTGATTTATGGTAGTCCTCTTTCGTTTTACGTCCATACTTTCGTCTGAAGTTTGCCTTCTTCTCTTCGTTAGATCGTTTAAAAACAAATCTAGAAGTTGTGGAACAACATCTTTCCCGCCTGACCTTATATCTTCAACACTAGGGTAAGTCGAGTCATCATACACTTGATTTTGAATTTCTTGTCTTATCAAAGCTGCTGCTGTAGAAACGATTCTCCTAATCTCATCATCTTTATTGCTTTTCTTTTGAGAGTACCAAGTTTCAGACAAAACCTTGCCCGCCCCATCTCTTAAACAAACGATGGAGGATTTATGTTTTATGTTTGTAATAAGAAGTCTTTCACCAAAGTGCCTAAGTAATAGAGTTTTGAAGTAGTTAATTTCATAAACCTGGTCTCTGCCTGACACACTTTTCATCAATTGCAAAAGGTCAGAAATACTATGCTGGCAATCATCGTTTTCCTCAATGAAATCACAAACTTTTATGAATGATTCTTTTAATAAATTGTCAACTGGTCTACCACGACCTGCGTACGTACTGGATGATTGAGTGGGTTGTTTCGAAAACCTAGCATAACAGTCGGAATGATAACGCCCCTAAGCAGCTACGAGGTCTACAACTCCTTCTAGCCTGGACCTAACCAAATCACCCCAATCATCATTCCTATTTTCAATATATTTAGATATATTTTGTTTTATAGTTAAAGTGTGAACTAAATGGACCAGTTTCCTATATTCTGTTGGAGTCTTTATATTTACCACCGCATCTATTCCACAAAATAAGCAATTCACTTTTAAATTAAACTTCTGAGAATTAGACCTACGTTTTATAGGCGTACTGTTTGATTCAAAATCTTCAACGTTTTTGGAGCTCGCTATGTAATCTTTTATTGAACTACTACGGGTATACACTTTACGGCATTCTTTGTGTATACTGACTGTCGGAAGAGTTTCGAATTTACACTGTAGGCCGTCCTTCCTTTGAAGGCTAGATTCGATTAAAGTTTTAATCCCCTTAGAAGTAACTGTAACATTTTGACTTACAGATAAAGGTTCATTGCAAATAACACATGACTCGCCCTCCATTTTGGTTCACAAAAACAAACACAAACCGTAAAACACAAACCATAAAACACAATCACTGCGAAACACGGACTCTCGCGACGCGACCCTTTCTGTCTGGCGGGTTTCCGTAACTGACCTATTTATGGCCTTGCATCAGTCACTCTGCATGCAACAACCCGAAACCCCCTCCTCAAGGCCAGTACACTCTGATGTCACATCCCGACTTTCACGGTTGATATTTGGCGTTTTCTAGCCATAAAGTACACATTAAAATATATCATTTTAAAGGTAATAACAGGGGCTACAACTTTTGTAGGAAATATTTTTTCATAAAATGTTGGCCTGAAAAGTTCTGTGACAAAATATAAAATTATGTGCCAAAAAATATACAAATTTTTACCTTATCATACGAATTACAAACAAACGGTAAAAGTTACGACGAAAGTTAACTGAATTTTTTTTGTAGAAAACGTTACAGCAAAGAGAATAAAAAAAATTTCAATCCGATATGTTGTTTAATAATTGAGATAGACGCGATTTACGAAACCCTTACACTTTTCATGTTTGGGGAGGCACAGGGGGGGAAGCAAGGGGGGTAGGGGTGGGGACTTTTTTCTAAACACTTGTCTAAATGGTAGTAGTCGATGGGGAAAAAATTAGCTTTATACTATTTAGTTGGTCTAAATGGTGTTCTACGACACAGGCTGACTGGACTACTTTGCGTGCAGCGGAATTCGACAAGTTTACCAAATAAATGTTTTTCAGAAAATACAATTTTTGTTTTATTTTGGTGTATTTACTGCTTCAACAGAACTGACGTAGTCGTATAAATTACTGTTATTTTTGTTTATGTATATATCATATAACAACATTTTTGTCTTCATTCCTTGTATCATTGGATCATAAACAAAATGAGTACCTATAGATAGTTGATTTATGCCTAATACAATTTGAGGTCACAGGACTCGGAAATTTATGTCAAATTTTCCGTAGGGCTCCAAATTCGTAGCACATTGAGGACACATGACTTGGAAAAAAATATTTCTAATTCATATTCCACTCCGTTCTCCTGGGGATACCATGTAAAAAAATTCGCCTGCGCTGCTTTTCCGTGTCTTTATTAACTTTATAACAATTTTTCCACTCCCTCAACCACTCCCTTCACTCACCTATTCCAGTTGGGAATGCCATAGCTCCACAGGCTCCGATATTATTGAGGAACTAGCACTAATATTTATTAATTTAAACGTCCTGATGGGCTTTTACATTATACATAGTTTACATGATTTACTGCATAAAACAGTGCCAACAGAAGGTTTTTATTTTTAAAACAACAAAAAATAACAATATAAATATCAAGTATGTTCCTACATGCGTACAGTAATTAATATGTGTGTTAAAAACTAAAAAGGAGTATTTGATGTACTCGAAGGTTCAGCGCCCTTGAGGTGATTTTTCACGAAAACGGCGCTATATAAATTAGCCAAATATTATAGAGACAAGATTTGATAAAATTAAAAAAATACAAGATGTGATAAAAGTTCATAACAAGCAATAGGTCTGAAATTAATTGCCTTTTGAAACCCACAAAATTATTAACACCAAATATATCAATAAGTTCACAGCCATTTGTTTGCAAGGTGATGAATTCTCATTGAGTAATGGAAATTGAGGTTATTGTTACATTTAAAAGTGTCTTTGCTTCGAGTTTGTCGGGCCCAATAATTCAGGGCTATCAATTGGAGATTTAATAACTTTGAATTAAAATTCTTCTATCTGATAGTTTGAGAAGTCTGGTTTCAATGTGTAAGTTATTATAATATATAAATTCGATGGAAATATTCATTTTTAAAATTGGCTTAGCTTAGTTATTAATATTATTGAGGTATGTTACTATGGCCTTCTTGTAACTATATTGAGTGCAGTTGAATACATCTACAATTTCTGCGAAATTATTACCAACTGCATGTAATCTAGGTACAAATGAGTATCTAAATGATTCAGTCCTGATATTGTTGTTGTAATTATAAATAATTTTTGATCGAGTAGTTCTAGTTGGTATGTTGAAGATGATTAGGCCTAATAAATCAGGGCTGTCTATAATATAACGAATATGAACAAAATATGAATAAATAAGAATAAAAATATATGCACATTTATACCAGCCCAAAGCAGTATTTGTGAATATCTACCGTTGAGTCTCCAAACACTATTTCCTACAAAACCTTTGTAAATTTAAATTTTTTTTTTCTTCTACCTGTCCTATTTTCTCCAATGGAGCTAAGCCCATTTTTTGTAACCCACTGGAAAAGCATAACTTTACTTGTAAATTTTAGTAGAGAATTGACCCTGACAAAGCTACAATTTTACCGAAACCTGGTCGGCAGTCAGCATTAGCTATAAAAATGGTGTTTACAAAGGTTATTGTATTATTTTAAATAAAAACACATTTAAAAAATATTTATTATTTATTTAAAAATATATTTAATCAAATGAAAATTTATGAAAAAAAACAAAATATGTTACACATGGTTCCATGATAACTCAACACAGTGACAATTCAACACACTTTTAAAAAGTGATATAAAGTCATTAGAAATGATGAAAAAATATATTTTTTTAACCTAACCTAACCTACTTAACCCAGTTAATAAAGTTTTTGTTTCATCACTTTCCATGACTTTATAACTTTTTAAAGATGTGATGAATTATCATTGTGATGATTTATCCTCTGTCTCTAAAATAAAAATTCATTGTGTCTAAGTGTGATGAAGCTCGAGTAAAACAAAACCAGTTGGTTATAAATAAAATTAGTGGTTAAAATAAAGATATGTTTTATTTTATATAATATTATGTTAAACCACAAAGTGATTAGCGACACAAAATTTCAACTGAACACTGGTTGAAACAAAGTAAAAAATTATTATTGCATGTTTAAAAAAAGGATAGCTACATCAAAGAAAAATACATATTTCATCACAGCATTAAAAAAATTTGCAGAAAACAGCAATAATGGTAGTTTCCTCTTAATCACGCTGGCTGCGAGCGCAGCCTTACAATGTGACATCGTAACTAAAAATCAAGATAATCTTTTACTACCAATTAAATTTGCAGGGGTCTGCTTCCCGAAAAAGGCACATTCTGGCATCCCAAAGCTTTTGTTGGGCACAACTGGGCAAATGAGACTTATTGACATACTATTTATGACAAAGAATATAAATTGCGTTGGCTTCCTGCTCATCGACGTCGAAACTTTACATAAAATGTTAAATTTCAAAACACGATACGGGTTAAGCCCGGTAGCATATCAACAATGATACTTAAAAATTATGAAGTCGGTATGCATTTGATCATCAAACCTTGAAAATTATAATATAATAGTGCCTATAGAAGACCGTTTGCATATTAACTGAAGCCACTGCGTCGAAAGGCTTGTCCATCCTTTCCTTGTCAAGCCCATTGTTCGATCCCAAGTAGGATATGTGTGGAGGCGGTCCAAACCTATTTGATCATCACAGTTTCACTTTATATACATATTTTAGCATTTAGATATAGGTATATAATGTATACATACATGTGCATAGTAGTTAAACTATGACATTGTTAAATGCTTAAAAATGTAAATCAATAATATTTATAAGAATATATTAAAACACCAGTCTTTTTAATCCCAACATTCATTGGACACCACTTTAACTTCTCTGCTCGTGTCGACTGTCATGCATCCCCCAGTCCATGGCTTGCTGTCTTGGTTTGCCCAGGGTTTGGTCGACTTTAGTCGATGCTTCGAGTCGCAAATATCGATATGCGCCTCCATGTCTTTTTTGGACATCCTGTGACTAGCGTTGTATACACATATGGCTAACTCTGGGTGTTGTTTCATGCACTTAATAAGGTGGCCATGATATTTGGTCTTTTTCATGAGGTGATTGTTGTCGTATGGGCATCTGATAAGATCATCCATCTTGGGTGGTTCAAATCTGAAAAAAGTTAAATGTCATTTGTAATATGATAAAGTTTTGGTAAATATTCGGGTTCGCTGGCCACGCTTAATACGATTTGATTTCAAATAAAACTTTTGATTTACCTTAATTGTTATAAAAGGAAACTAACTACCCATTCAAAATTAGAATGCTAAAACAAAAATTTTCCCAAGTCCCTTTTATGGTAAGGTGAATCCAAAGTTTTTTTTTTTAACTTGATTGAAATTCAAGACACTGTTTTAGAGTACTAGATAGAATAAAATGATAGACGTAAACTTGTGAAACGAAATAATAAGGAACGAATAACATGAAAACGTGGAAAAAAGATTTTGAACTTCAATTGTATAATAAAGTAATTGTCAAAGACCATAAGTATTACCTTATACTTCTTCTGGTAACTTCACAACAATTCAACAAATGGTCGAATAATAATGACAATATTAGAGAATGACACAATAACAATATTCTAACAAGAACAACAATTACAAAACTTATTTATGTACATCGATCACAACCATAAATATCAACGAACGACCATAGAATAGAACACGAATAGAATGAAATATAGAATAGAGTGGAATAGAGTATAACACAGTGAATAGAGTAGACCATAGACATTGAGATAATTCTAGAAGGCACGTTTTGGGAAGAGTACGTAAGTACTAAGCACCCGCGATGTGTCGAGGGATCAATAAGGAAAAAGGTATTTTTACAGCTAGCAATGTTTTTTGCACTATGATTTGAACTTCCTTTTTGTTCGAAATGTCCATTTCGACTGCAACCGTTTTTCTATTGACGACTCATTACACATAAAGCCGTATCGTGTGAAATAATTAAAAACTTAACCATGTTTTGAAGACGTATTTAATGTTCAGCCGTGTTTTTACAGTAAATTCCTATTTGTTCCTCATTGGTAATATAGTATGTGTGTGTTCCTAGCTGTCAGCTTTCTATGGTGATATTTCAGAATGGATTTTGAAAAAAGTAAAGAAAACATTCAGCCTCTCAAAGGAGGACGAAATGTTTTGCAACTTACTACCGCCTTGCAAGCTCAATCGGACGGCGATGCTCAAAAACAGTTAATATTACAAAAAGCGTGAGTACATTCATCATGTCGACTCTGTAAAGGAAGGGTGGTGACTGTAATGTTTTGATAATTTTTGGACCAATTTCAATGTATTTTTTGTAAATATTGTATGGTTGACCCATTTTTTTGTATCTGAAATCGAACTGTCACATTTTAAAATGATAATACACCATTGAGTCTGATAAATGACAGGAACTCTTTCTGTATCATGGAGTCATATCCCGATTTGTGAGAGTCTTGCATTTGTGTATATTAATACAAATTAATGATCATAACGTTGTTTCTACATTGGTATAAGCTATAATTGGTTCTATTCCTTTTCAGAGAACATGAAGCAAACATACAAAATTATGCTGGACCCGATCCGTTAGACGTTTGGTTTTCTTATATTCAATGGCTTGAACAGAGTTTCCCCAAACATGGGCACGAGGGCAGCATTGACAAGGCTTTGAAAACATGTTTAACGGAATTCGAAAATGACCCCCGCTATGTACAAGACAGGAGATTTGTCAGACTTTGGATTAAATTTGTAAGTTTTACCATTCCTCTTACATTTACGCTGTTCCTATGCAACTAGAAGTAACTTATTTGCGCAGTTTTCCACTTTGTGCTATTAGAAACTCTTAGGTGAGGAGATTACGATACTTGCGTTTTCCTAATGGTTGAATACATTGACGATAATAACATTATGTTATTCACACAGCACCATTTTGTGCAATTTCAATTTACAACATTTTAACGATCTTTGGGATATTGTGCGTATAGTCTTTTGTGAAAGGAAAAAATGAACACATTGTAAAAAAGGAGAAAAAACAAAGCTAGCAAGTCATTTTTAAGCTAGCTTTTTGAGCAAAAGCACGAGTTGTACATACAACCAGTTGTAATACACCATGAATATATATATTAATTTAGGGTAAGCTATCTCCCGACGTTTCTTCATTGAATACTACTGAAAGAATGAACACTGCAATCCCAACTACCATCCGTGTTCTAAAGATTGCAATCCGTAAGTGACAGGGAAACCTTATCAGAAGGATTGTTGGACTTGTGGGATTGTGGTTAAAAAACTGCAGGGTGCAAAAATACTATTATAGTATCTGATGGCTCTAGCTTCTGAGAGGTAGTCTAAATCTGGCTTCAATGGTGGCACGGGCCTGAGCTGGTCAATAGATCAGATTTCATTGGTTATGTCAATGGATGGATTATTGGGGACATTGCTTTTGTTACCTACATATATTATTTAGAATACTTCCATAAGGTTTGTTGTTTCATTTGTTTGCCATTTGAAATTTGAATATTAAAAGATTTAGCAAAACATGTAGCTCCAATGTATTCCAAGGAACCCCTAAAGAGTCCCATCCTTCCATCCTCTTTTTTATGACCCCATTTGCTTGGCAAGGCACATACATTTTCCAATTCACCGCTACGCTGACGACAGCACCATTCATAAGGGTTATCTTTTTGACAAGCCCCCTTCCACTTACAATGTCCGAACAGCTTGGGAAGTTGAGAGACAAAAAGTTGAGCACCACCTCGAGATGGTTCATGCCTGGGGTAAATTCAATCTGGTCAGTTTCAATGTCTCAAAAACCCAAGCGTGTCTGACTTCAGTAAAGAGGGAGATGCAATTTGATGGAAGCACCCTCACTAATAAAGACTCAATTGAAATGCTCCATGAGAAGGGGCCACTTCTTTGACTGGTTTTTGTCTAAGACGGCTCGTATGTGGAACGATCTACTGGCATCTGTTTTTCCTCTTTCATATAATCCGGGCCTCTTCAAGACCTACATTAATAAATCCCTTCCTACAGCCCCTACCTTAACCCGCCCCACAACACTGCCTAACCGGGTGGTGACATGGCTCCCCTGCCTTTACACTTTGCAGACAGGGGCGCTCTTTTGAAGTATCACATTAAAAAATTGTATTTTAATTGCTTACGTTATGTGGTTTCAACCGTTGGCATCTCACGAATGACCTTTAGGTTTGTCTGTTAATAGGGATTATTTAATTCCAGATTGACTATCACAACAACCCGCTTGAGATGTACCAGCTGCTGTACAACCGGGGGGTAGGCACCGCCTGCTCGGAGCTTTACCGCGCCTGGGCCTGCTATTGCGAGGAGGCCACCGACTACAAGAAGGCAGACCAGATCTACAACCTGGGCCTGCAGGCCTTGGCTCAACCCCTCGATGAGCTGGAACAGGCGCATCAGTAAGTGTCTACATATATGTATACAACAACCCGGCTTATTAATGCTTTTTGCAGATTCGACTTGAAAGAAAAGTAGAATCGGCCTAGCAATATTTTTTCTGTGTGCTCAGTGGTTAGAAGTGCAAATTGTGATTCCAGCAAAAAAAAAATTCTACGGGTTATTGTTTTGGACTCTGTCTGTGTTGCTTTTTAAACTGGCTGCAATGTTCGAGTTTAATTAGTATTAACATCTTAATTTCCAAAGTTTGCATTTTAAAGTTCTATTTGTTATACAATTCTGTTTTTTGTGCACAAAATTCAGAATGTAATTACTGTAATAATCAATTTATTATATAGTTATCTTATAGTTTTACGAAACGAGTGAGACCTGCACAAGAAAAAAAACTGTAAATAATAGGCACCAACACACAACTACGCCTGACTTTTGTTAACGTCTTAACCCTTTCCTACAATGTGTTGGCACAGTGCAAACACCTATGTATGAATTTATTGCAGGTTTTGCAATGTGTTTGCACGACTTGTATACTGTTCATTCCAGAATGAATGCGACAATATCCATGTACTGGACGGTTGTCCGCACAAGACTAGATTTAGAGCGCCGGTTTCAAACCGTGTCTTCAATAGTGATGATAGTAGTTGGTTTGCTGTGTTGATGATGATGGTAGTAGTTCTGCCTCCTGCACCCGGTGCTTGGTGAATGGTGAGCACTGGGTGTGCTTTGTCTCTGCTCACTTCTGGCATTTTGCAGTCGCCTAACAGGGCCGGCTGGTCTTGATGAGGTAAACACCAGAAGATTTGAAGCAAAGACTCGTCGAGGTGAGGCAGGTGGTGGTCAGGAGTTAATTTTTGAAGGTAGTAAAAGACTTGTTTGTAGGTAAAGATTGTTAAGTGGCATAATTGGCAAGGTAATATGGGTAGGTTTTGTTATTTAATTTGCAACTAGACCTCAGGGAACGTCTCAAATGAAGACGTAGAGCATTAAATTCCGGGAAACCGGAATTTGTCCACCGACGCGTTTGTGACGCTTACTTCTTCGGGTATGAACATGAGATTCCATACAGGGCCTGTGGGCACTACAAACCTTGATATCCTTGTCTACGGTGATGGGAAGCTGGGTTCTATTTAACAAATAAACACCAGCAAGTTTCTTTTAGAAACAACAATCAATATATTCAATATGACTGGGTACAACTTTGAAAATTATACACTTATTACAAAACCGTAAAAATGTACCATGAATTCTTGGTGTAAAATTTCTAAAAAGGTGTGTAAAACATACATCTCAAGTGTAGTACAAAATTAAATAAGGGAATCTGAAATTAAAGAACTGTGTGTAATGCTAAGAACAAATTTATTGAGGTTATTTTCCATAATTCTTTATCATCTATTAAATTACAATATTAATCAAGTTAGTTGGCAAGAGACTCTACATTTAATATGAATATCAGGGCATGTTCAGATCGTTAAACTAAATCTGACTAGTGATGCGAATTTACAATTCTAATATGCTAATCTGTGGGTATATAAAAAATTAACAGGTTAAAGTTTCAAATCTCAAGTATTAATCTTGCTTTAAATACATAGGGCGCCAGTTCTTCCTAATTATCTTATGAAGAACAAATTTATAATTATAGTAAACCATATTGTGAAATCTAAAATAAAATGATGACAATCGCTCACGTTTTTAATGGCGCAAAACCTCTTGGGAATCCGTTCCGTGATGCACGTCCTGACCGCTGTCCAACCTCTCTAGAACTGCTCGAAATCTATGATTATGTACTCGGCCGTCGCTGTGTTCATAATTGCACGCTTGTTAAAATTAATAAGTTCGTCTCAAGCGCTTGACACCGGGGCGAGTAGTTTCAAATCGTTACATTACTCCCTTCAAAAAAATTTCCAAAGGAAATTTTAGGCCCTCCTGACGCCTTTATACATTTCAAGACAGGAAGCTTGCTGATCATGCCAATAGGTGATTTGCTCTGGAAGAATTGATTTCAGAATGTACCCTTGAAACCAGGTAATTTATATCCAATATGAAGGTCACGTACAGGGTCCAGGTCTTGAAGGCAGAAGTAGTAGAAAGAAGATTATCAGCTTAGAGGTTTGTTTGGTGACTGTATGAAAGCGAAACTCCTCCTCCTAATCTGGCCATGCTGAATTTTGAAACTGCTGGGATGAGCATCCAAAGAGTATACAGATGAAGGCTGAAGATCAAGGTAGAAGAAGAAGGTTGAAGTTCAATTTTGATAGTCTTTATTCTTGATATTGTCCAGTGCAGATGACAGGTCCATTTTATGTAAACATGTCCATATGAATTTGACGTTCTTCCTTCCATGTAGATTGTAATTGTTTTGGCCAAAAGCAGCAAGGAATTCCACCGCACAGTATATGTTAAGGTCTTGAATTTGTAGTGATGATTGCGATTTAACGTTGATTATAATTCTTGATGTTGCGAAGACTAAGCTATACTATAAAATGGTTTACTGATGAAAAATAGAAAAAAAATTTAAGTTAGAACTGATTGTTTAGTTATACAAATTCTGTAATACCCCAATGTAGTATACTATAAATCAAAATTTAAATTTTCAGTTAAAATGTAATCCGATGATGCAATTTGCAGTAAAATTGATTTATTTTGTAAATCTCTAAGAATAAAGAACCAATTAACATTCCAAGATTTGATCAAGAACAAGGTATTGATCGAATTATCGAATGCTAGTTCGTCTTGTTGAGGTCATTCTGAGCTCAAGAATGACCCCCGTAACCCGAAGAAGGAAGCTTTATTATATTTAAAATAAAATTACCCGAATAGTAAACCGACGTTGGCATATGCCACATGCATTTTATTTGTGTTGAGGATTTCAACTCTCTATTTAATTAATTTCATATTTATTCTAATTTGTAAGGACGAAGAACAACATAAAATGTGAATCCAAAAAAACCCAAATGTATAAAATAAGCACTACCAAAAGAAATTACATACAAAACCGTTGGCTGGGTTTCGTAACTTCCTAAAGTTACTAAATAGATATTCTAAGCATCTGATTGCTATCATGTGATGAAAATAGTAACCCAATGCCAAAGATTCTGAATTAACTCTTCTGATTGCCTTCTAGCTCAAAGCAACATAATAAATATTACAAACTATAAATCATTAATACAATTATAAGAAAATTGTAACCAATATCCAGCAGATCCTGCAAGGAATATACATACTCATTTGATAATATAGATTAATGAGTGGGATAACCCAAATTAACATTAATAATTTGATAAATACAGGCACGGTATTGTACCACATGCAATTGAAAATGCACTATTTCTCCAGCTTATATATAGTATGTAACATCCCCAAAGGGCATAATGAAACAGAACAAGACAAAGAAACAGAACAAGACAACGAAACATAAAACCCAACTGTATTCTACTATAAACTATCTTGAAGATACGCCCACCATTCCGGACTAGCAAGCGCATCTTGAAAACAGTTAATTACATAACCATTTCAAAATGAATATGATAAAAGTACATATGAAAATCATCAAAATCCTAAACGGATGTACAATGTACTCACACATATCCAAACTTATTCAAAATTTGATGACTTGAATATATAAATTTACAAAATTTAGTACTATGTACATTCATATGCACACATTCAATGCGTAAGGGTAAGGATATTTCACCCTTGCACGCTGAACAAGTATAAAAAATAGCAAAATACATATGTTAGTAATACCTGGACACGGACAAACAAAATAACTTCATAAACAAATATAAAATTGCATTCAACGTGAGAACATAAGTTTTAGTCATGCTCTCACGTTAAATGGAATCTTTTAATCGCTTCCATTATTGCGCATAATGGAAACAAAAGAATATAAAATAATTAAAATACGCTCCTGACCTACACGACGTTAATCTGAGATTTCATGTTTGATTATATCCTTGATGTGAAAGGTTCCCACAGGTTTTCCATTTAAATCAGCTAAAATGTAAGCAACCGGAGACAATTTCTTAATGACTTTGCTGCGAATAAACTTGGGAGCTAATTTCGCTGAAAAATACTTACTAGCGTCTGAAAGAACGAAAGATCGGCGCCAAACGATGTCACCAATTTCATATTGTATGTCCCTACGACGTAGATTATACTGAGTTTTGTTCTTTTCATACGACTGCCTTAGATACGTACGAACCTGTGAAAAAATATCGTTCAACTCGTCTAAATCCGAAGCCCAAGAATCCAAATCTGATATCTTCGGGGTCGAAGTCTGAAGACTTGTAGTCGTTTCCTGAAATAATAATTTCCCTACCAAAGTTTAAGAAAAAGGGAGTATATCCGGTGACCTCATGTACTGCTGTGTTAATAGCGAGTTCAATTTCATGTAAACAATCTGCCCACCTCCGATGATCACCACCGACGTACGAGCTAATAGCAGACACTAATTCTTTCAACCGGATTATTTTGCGGGTGGTATCTACAGTTATAAAAGAGGTGTCTTGTATGATACTTGTTAACTAACGCTTTCATGTCTTTTGAAATATATTGGGGACCATTATCCAGAATTATTGTATCAGGCACCCCAAACTTGTAAAATATCTCATTTTCCATGATCTCAGCAATATTATTTCCAGTAGCTTTTCTTAATGGGAAAAGTTTAGAGTATTTTGTAAAGAAGTCAGAGATTACTAACAAATATGTATAGCCTTTTTTGTAGGAGCTGGGGAAGGGACCTAATAAATCTGTAGCAATCATTTGCCAAGGACGTTGGACTAACTTGGGATCACCCATTAGACCTGGTGGTAGCTGATTCGTACTCTTATGACCCAAGCAGGTGTGACATTTGCTAATGAATGATTTTACGTCGGCCGCCATCTTCGGCCAGTAATATTTCTGACTAATTCTATTCAAAGTCTTCATAAAAAAAATAATAATAATAATACCAAAATGAGCACACGAAGGAGGTACATGATATTGCGTTATTATATTTTTCCTAGACTCTTTAGGTACCACTTCTTTCCAGTCATACACTCTGTGTAGCGCTTCCATACTCTGTATGTGTTTGTACAATACTCCATTATTAACTTTCCAAGCATGAAATTTATCTGGAAAAGCTAGAACATTTCTACACATTTTATCGTACCACGATTCTTTGGTTGGTGTAGTTTGTCCTACTACAGCTAATTCTACGGGATCACGTGATAATGCGTCAGGCACTATATTATCTTTTCCTTTACGGTGTTCTATAATAAAATTGAATTGCTGTAACCTGACAGCCCATCTTGCTAATCTGCCTGTAGGAGATTTAATATTCACTAACCATTTTAGACTGTAATGATCTGTTATTATTTTAACCGGTATGACAGAACCTTCTATGTAAGCTCTAAATTTCTCCAGAGCGAAAATCATTGCATTAAGCTCTTTCTCTGTAGTTGAATGATTTCTCTCTTGAGCACTCAGAGACCTACTAATAAATGATATAGGGTGTTCTCAACCCGAATCGTCTACCTGCGTCAGGACCGCCCCTAGCCCGGTGTTGGATGCGTCGCATGATATGATGAAAGGTTTTTCAAAGTTAGGACAAGCTAAAACAGGTGCGCTCACTAAAATATCTTTAAGTTTTTTAAAAGCTATACCTGCCTGACTGTTCCATTTAAATTTGTTTCCCGTAAATTCCTTTCTTGTTAAATTATGCAACGGAGCTGCTATTATGGAAAAGTTACAAATAAACCTTTTATACCAAGATAGTATGCCTATAAAACGTCTTAAGCTTTTTTGCGAGTTCGGTATAGGAAAATCCACTATGGGTTTAACTTTATCTGGATCGGTTCTTAAACCTTGACTATCGACGACATAACCCAGAAACTTTAACGAGTCTCTACAAAAAACAGATTTGTCCATATTGATAGTTAGACCCGCATCAGAAAGTTTTTGTCGAACTTTCCTCAAAAGAGACATGTGTTCCTCAAATGAAGTGCTTATAATTATTATATCATCTAAGTAATAAAATACTTTGCCCTCAAATTCAGGTCCAAATATTTTATCCATTAAGCGCATCATTCTAGAGCTCGCCCCATGAAGACCGAATGGCATTCTAGCAAAATGAAATAATCCTCGTTTCGGAACAGTAAAAGCCGTCTTCTCTTTAGAGTTTTCCTCCAAAGGAATTTGCCAGAAAGCTGCTGTCAAGTCAATAGTTGACAGGTATTTAGCACCGCCTAAGGAATCTAGTATGCTTGAAACATAAGGAATAGGAAAACTGTCTTTTTTCGACAGCGAGTTTAAAGTTCTACTGTCCAAACATAACCTAAATGACCCATCCTTCTTGGGAACAAGTAAGATCGGACTGTTCCACGCACTATGACTTGGTTCCACGACTCCTAACTCTAACATTCTATCTAATTCTTTATGTACCGCCGGTAGCAAGTGTGGTGAAACTGGGTAATATCTTTGTTTTACCGGTTGAGCATCACCTGTGTCAATGACGTGATATTCCAAATCGGTTTTACCTAACCTGTCTCCCGAGATATCTTTAAATTCGTCTATGACGCATTTAAGCTGATGATTCTGTCTATACGCTAAATTTAAGCTGTTTTCTAATCCTTTTATCTCTGTGACTGATTTCGGCTCAGATTTTGATTCCCGTGGTGATATATATTTGCAAATTTCCGGACAAATATTAAAATGTTTCCAAAAGTCTATACCTAGAATTACATTTGAAGTGATCTCAGGCATAACTACAAAAGTGAAATATTTGACAATGTTTTTATATAGCACCGGAACTGTTATCTTTTGTGTACATTTTACTGAGTGACCTGTTGCAGAAGTTAGAGAAAATTTTTCTTTTAAAGTCGCCAAACTAAATCCTAATCTCACAAAATGTGTGTGAAAGTTATTTCCCAAAATAGACAGGTGAGAACCTGAATCTAGCAAACCAGAAAATTTAGTATTTAGAACCTGAAATGATATGTGAGGACGGCCATCATTGTTACCCGCTCTCTCCGCCTTTGACGTTCTAAGGTCCTGGTAGAATTTCTCCACGACCGCAAGCCAATTAGTCCACTCCGGGTCACACGGCACAGTAGATGAAGACGTCTCCTCACCCACTGCACAGGAAACCCGGGCTGCTAGTTTTTTCGGTTCTTGCATCTGCAGTCAGGAGCCTTCACACCCTGTTGACCACAGCGGAAACATTTCACTGGTTCTCTGAAATTCACGTTTTGAGCGCTTTAATTATTGTTATAAAAATACCTTTGATTTCTTTTGACATTAGGATTATAATTATTATTATTGCGAGAAGCCTCCCTGTTATTACTATTACTAGATGTAGTATTGTTGGCAGAATTATTGGCTTTGGAATTGTAAGAGTTTGAATTTGCAGGATGGTTTCTAGTATCCGTGCGACTATCCGCCAATTCTATCATCTTTCCATATTTCTTTAGAGCAGTAACATTAGTCACCTCTGTAAGAGAAAGTTTATGTATGTATCTTGGCAACATATTACACATTAGAATTTCTAATATTTCCTCTTCCGGCAATTTCTTAGAGAGGCGATTATTCATTAGTAAGACTGTAGTTATAAATGAACCCAAGTTTTCTTTGGGTTTTTGACATGTAGTTCTTAACTGAGCTACAAGACGTTTCTCATGGTCCAAGAGTTCGAACTCCTCCTTCAAACCCGCAACAATCTCTGACCATGAATTAAAAGTAAAACGGTTCACCCTGAACCAGTTCAAAGCATCGCCTGTGAAAAATTCAATCGCGCTAGAAAATAGATTATTGGTACTTACACCACGAGAATTTGCTAGTTCTTCTACACGTTCTATGAAATTGCGTACACATGTGGATCCGTCAAAAACCAGATTCCATTTGTGTACGGGGAATGACTTGCAGGAAGAGGATTGCGTTTCCGCCTGTCCCTCCGGCGAAGCTTCATTTTGATTCAGCATTGTCACAGAATCCCGAATCTTGGCCTGACTCCTCGTTACAATTTGCGGTTCCGACATGACGTGAACAAACTATGCTATGTAGGTATGAAAGAAATAATTAGCACATGTACCAAATATACACAACAACAATAACCTTGCCTCGTTCATAAAAAAAAATTTGACTACAGCGTACTGTAAGTCAATAAACAGTAAAAAACGCAGAGCGCTAGAGTTCCAGGGGGGACATTCAAATATATTAAACTTCGTAAAATTATTATTTAATTTTGGAATTTCATCACAAAACAGATCCACAGAGCATCAAAACCGCGAGCAACTGTCATCATATATTCACAAATTAGCAAGATTACCACTTGAAACTTTAACTACACATAAAACATTGAGCACAAATTTACATCCTACCCACAAAATAACAGTTCACTAGGTTTAATCCACGTTGGGAGGCCAAATGTACCATGAATTCTTGGTGTAAAATTTCTAAAAAGGTGTGTAAAACAT
This sequence comes from Hesperophylax consimilis, assembly GCF_061612785.1. Lineage (NCBI taxonomy): Eukaryota > Metazoa > Arthropoda > Insecta > Trichoptera > Limnephilidae > Hesperophylax > Hesperophylax consimilis. The sequence continues at coordinate 2,857,240 of NC_142841.1, read as the reverse complement.
ACATCTCAAGTGTAGTACAAAATTAAATAAGGGAATCTGAAATTAAAGAACTGTGTGTAATGCTAAGAACAAATTTATTGAGGTTATTTTCCATAATTCTTTATCATCTATTAAATTACAATATTAATCAAGTTAGTTGGCAAGAGACTCTACATTTATTATGAATATCAGGGCATGTTCAGATCGTTAAACTAAATCTGACCAGTGATGCGAATTTACAATTCTAATATGCTAATCTGTGGGTATATAAAAAATTAACAGGTTAAAGTTTCAAATCTCAAGTATTAATCTTGCTTTAAATACATAGGGCGCCAGTTCTTCCTAATTATCTTATGAAGAACAAATTTATAATTATAGTAAACCGTCGAAAAAAATCCGTAGACAACTACCCGAAAAGGAAAAAATAAATAGGTGCTTGATTAGCAGTGTGTTAATCAAGTACTTCTGCATAACTGCATCATAACACGATAAACTGATTTATTAGATAATAGTTTGCCGTTTATATCCTATTTGACCGGCACGCAAGCGACATTCGGCTGCCGGCCAAAAAAGGGTGGGGATGTTTGTTCCCGTTAGATGGGGTATATTACCCGCCGCAAAATGTTGCACATTCATTTTGGCGGTGGGCTTGCTAAAGGCAGTCGCTTAAATTTGCGACTTGTAAAAAATTTTACAGGCTCGCCTGTATAACATACATATTGTTTTGTAACACGATAATGTATCTTGACAACTAGATTTTTAGTTTTCCAATATACAACAGAAAATTAAAAATATTTGTAATTGAAATGTGTAAATTTGATCTTCAGGCGATCAAATGTGTAAAGAATGTAAAGATTTTTCTGAGGTTCCCCGTAGCATAGCGCTCTGTAAGATTCACTATGCTACGAGGTTCCTGGATTTTTGTAGAGGCAAAAATATAATTTTATAGCAAAAAATAATGGAATTAAAATTCATAAAAAAGGCATTTTTAATACCTCCCCACTGGTAGCATATCCCGAATAGTTTTTATTTCACTACCGCTGAGGAGATTTCCCACCATTTTTAACATAAGCACAACAGAATATTTCTTTCCCACATTTGGTATGTAAAATCCCAAAATAAAATAAACATCTAAGAGCCTGGTATTTCAAAATCACAATATCCTTCTGGGATTAAAAATTATTTCTCACAAAAATGAATGTTTAAGTTTCGGTTCGTTTACCTACTACTTTCCTAAGGGCTTCAAAATATGTATACATACTTTCTGAATTCCTTAAATATTGTTTGTTTAGTAAGATCATAAATATACCACTCTCTAGATCGATATCTTCGGGCTTTTTGTATGTAACGGAATTATACAGTACTTAACCACAGAAATACAATCAGTACCTACCGTGCGGAGCAGAGCAGTAAACAAGGTAGAGGAAACTCAAGGCCATTTAAAAAAAGATTCGACCATAGACAACATAATTGCTCTCAGCCTACTCTATTCATTCATTAGCCTAAAAAAACTATTATAAAAATAAAAATGTCCTTGAAGCAGAAAAATGTCGAAATGTTTTCCAAGGGCGAGGTTCATCTGACTAAGAAAATAAACTTTTACAGTGCATTTCCTTAAGATGAAACTTGTTAATCTGAGAAGAAGAAACCCAAAATGACAAGAAATTTGCAAAAACACTGAAGAAAATTTCCAAAACATGATTGTCCGACAGTACGACAAAGAATTCCGACATTTTTCAGCCTCATGAACTCATGGTTACATATGTTTAAAAATCTTTAATTTCACCAAAACAATAAAATAATACAGAATAACACTAATCAATAACATGAATAAGTTTATCGATATAATAAATAACATTTATACGTTCTTAGCATTGTTCAAAAAACCGAACGAATAACCTAAAAGCTGTCAATTCACTTTAAACTTGAACTTACGTAGGTAGGTTGAATATATGTTTGTAACTCGCTAACACTATACTGGCTTATATTGTATTTTTATCACGAACAACTTTAACACGCAATATTTTCGACGGAAATGATAGTATTTCGGCAGCAAATGACAACCCGCGTGTATAAATAAACCATTCTCATTTTGTTTGAATTTTGAATGATTTGAAACTGTCAAACGGCAAAATTCCGTCATCTCTTTCCGTTACGCGAGTCATTATGATAGAGAGCGAGAGATCAAACCAATCATTCTGCTCTCACCAATGAGATCTGAGCTTTTAGCCATATTATTCGTTTTCTATAAGAATTTTGAGGTGGGCGTGGCGGTTTCAAATGGGTTTCGAGGCCAAAGCTTAGTTAAATGCCCCTGAGTAAGATCTCCAAAATTTTGTTGCCCTCAGCTCTAAAGAAAAAGCCGATTTTTATGGCCCACTGGGGTGTAATAATTGCAAGGATGCCCCTGACCAAGGCAATACTATTCTAGATATGATTTTTGCACTCTCAGGGAATTTCAAAATATTCTTAAAATATCAGGGAATTCCAAAAATAAAACGAAATTCGTTATTTACGATTTGTGAAGTCCCAAAGTTGTGTTTTATTACTTTTACTTGCGGCGTGTGTAACAAAAGATATGCCGACAAAGACAAACTAGATAAGTAGGTATTTTTTTATTATTATTTTCGTAAATAGCCCTTGCAACACAATCATGTCGTTTACGGTGGTTTACCACCGGCCCTGGTTTTTCCCCTATAGGTACTATGTAGGTGCGAAATCTGTAAAGAAAAAGCTAGCAAAGTTACAACAAAAGTGTCAAAAGGGTCGGACACCCAGTACGGTCGCAATAAAATTTAAAGATCATCATTATCAACATTTTTGTGTCAATACTTTTTTTTTTTTTTTTTTTTACTAAAATCGGTACTTCCTGGACTCAGCTGGATACAGAGTGGTATGTGGTACAGTAGAACCCCGTTAATTCGAACCCCGATAATTCGAAAAAACGCGTAATTCGAAATTTTCGCCAAAAAAATTTCCGCAGAAATTTTTTTTTATACAAAATGGTTTTTAATTCGAAATTCGTCAATTCGTAATTTATTTTTGTCCGCGCACGAAAATTTGTTCATATAATTCGAAAACAATTGATTTTTGCGAAAATAAATCATAATATTTCGTAAATCTGAATCTAAAAGTCAGCCGTGGCGATAAAACGCCGAAAAATGTATTTTTACGTGGTTATACATCGTCCTAATTAGTATTATTATTTTGTAAATCTGAATCGATTTACACTGGAATGACGTATTTTTTCCAATTTATTTCGAATTTCTGAGTTTGAAGGGCCGAGAAAATACGTTTTATGCGGATATATGTCGTAGTTTTACGAATTTACACCCAATATCTGAATTTAAAGGGTCGGCCGCGACGAAACTCGGCCGCGAAATTTCGATTTACGCGTAAATGTATCGTATATTTACGAATTTATTTCGAATATCCGAATTTTAAAGGGCCCGCCGCGACGGAAATCGGACGTGAAATTTCAATTTACGCGGAAACATCGTATTTTTACTAACTTTACTTCGAATATCCGAATTAAACAACGACGGAAATCGGCCGAAAAATTTCGTTTCACGCCGAAATATAACATATTTTTTCGAATTATCTGAACTTAAAAGGCCGGCCGCGACGAAAAACTGCCGATAAAATTCGATTTACGCGGAAATATATCATATTTTTACGAATTTAAATTCAGATATTCGAAATAAAGGGCTGGCCGCGACGGAAATCTACCGCGAAATCTCGATTTACGCGGAAATATATCGTATTTTTACGAATATCTCAACTTAAAGGGTAGGCCGCGACCGAAATCGGCAGCGAAATCTCGATTTACGCGCTCTTACGGTCAAGCAGAGCAAATACACGTCTGGACCATTTCTGGAGAGATTTGCTTCTAAAGAATGCACGCCTAAACTCGTTGCTGAAGTTGTTGAAGATGGTAATGATTTTGTCACATGGCAATGCCAATATTGAAAGGGGCTTCTCAGTTAACGCTGGGTGTTTAGTTGAAAACCTGAAGAACGAAACACTGGTCGCCCAAAGGATGACATATGATTCTGTGATGAAGGAAACTGGTGGGGATGTCACTAGACTAAATGTTCCAAAGCCTCTAATACATTCCTTCAGAAACTCACGTTCACTTCTTTCAGAAGAGACAGAAGCTACACATACACTCTCTGAAGAAAGAAACGTGTAGCAGATGAGAAGCGACACTTGGAGTGTAAAAAAGCAAAACTTTTAGCTGAAGTTCATGCTATTGATGAACAACTTAATACTATGCATTCACATTGTGAACTTAATACTTTTTATACATATTTTATTCGTGTCTCTTGTTTTTAATTTTTAATTTGTAGAACTCCGTATTATTATATTACTTTAAGTATTTTAATGTTTTTTTTAATTTTATTATTTTTACTAATAATTTTTTTTGGTTACATACATAAATATAATATATAATACAAAACAAGTTTTTATCTTATTTTTTATAAACAGTAAAAAAAAGATAGTACAAATAACTTATATAGATAACATTTCTTCTTTCTTGTTTTGAATCTGTATTTTTTTATTTTTAGATAATGCTCCCATAAAAAGTTTTGCTTGTGTATGTGGGAGGAAGGTGTTAATTTTTTGGTTAGGTTTTTTATTATTTTGTTTTTTAATTTCTGATATTGTTATTGTTTTTACTGTGCAGTTTTTATTTTTTAGTTTCAGTTTTCAGTATGCTTTTTAATTATGGTTATTTGAAATATTTATGTTAAAGTTGCCACATATAATCGTAAAAATCTTTGTTAGTTTATTAAGGTATTGATAAAGTTCATTTGTAAATTTTGATATGTTTGATTTGTGTGTGCGGTATATTGTAATAATTCTATAAACAGAATTTTTAAATTTAAAATCTACTTTTAAAAAATTTACAAATTCCATGTTTACCTCTTCTGTATTTATAACTTCACAATCATCACGTACTAACATTATTATTCCACTATTTTTATTTATTGTTATTTTTGTTGCAATTCCTCGATATTATTATATATTTTTTTAAAGTTATAAACCCTAAGATTTAAAATACATATTATATTTTCACTATGTTTAACTTGTATAAAAGGACTAAGTGGACTACCGCTGCGAGTATTGAACTCGCCCCGTTCGACTGCCAAGTGAGCATTCTACCCACTGGGCCATCGACACCTCATAAATAATTTTAAACTTTTTTTACTTAACTTAAATTTGATGATAACATTAAAAATACTTTCTATTGCTGTTTATTTTCACTATCTTATAAAATATATATTTTTTCGTTGCCTTATAAAATATGTCCCGTGGTACCATATTTTATTCTAGTTCTGTTTTATTGACTGTCTTTTATTTTTTTATATTTTGTTAATATGTAAATAATGGTTTAGTTTTGTTCTTGGTGTAAAATTCTGTATATGTAATATGTTTGATGATTTCCATTCTCAGGTAGTAATTCTTCTATCTTGTTGCTAAAAGAAGGCATAGATTTTGATTTCACATTTATTCATTTTCACTACAATATTGTATGTTGTGGAAATTTTACCCTTTCTTTTACATCTATCTGTTCTTATTATTATTAATAATAATGATACCTATACACCAGGGGTGTCAAACTGGATATTCTTAAGGGCCGTTTATAACATTTGGCGTGTGTAAACGGGCCGGACTCAATAATTAAAAAATAAAACCCATACTTAATTGTTAAAATCTTTATTTAGTTAGATACCTATTTATTATAAATTCAGTAAGTTAAAAAGAAGGGTAACAAGGTAAATTATCTTGAGCCGGACACCTGACTTCTCTTGTTTTTGACAAGTTCATTAATGTCGGGTATCATATTCGTCGTAGTTACTTTTAGAATCGATTGGAGATTTTCATCCGTAAGCCGTGAGCGATGTTTGTTTTTATTTATTTTCATAACGGAAAACATCTGCTCTCATAAATACGTACTACCAAACATACACAGGATACGTGCCGCATGATTTCTTATACTTGGATAGTTATTCAAACTCTTGAAATATTGTGTATAAAATGTAGTAACATTAACTTCCTTAAATTTATCCTTTACAATGCTGTCGCATTGGAGATCTATCAATTCCATTTGCAAATGAATTGGTGCCAGTGCAGCATCAAAAGTGAATGGATTGTTGAAAAGTGGGAATTCCATTTTATGCATTTTGCGAAAATCTTCAAAACGACTGTTAAATTCTGTGATCAGATTCAGCAAAAGTTGAGAATACTCATCCAATTTTGTCTGGTTCACTGTGCCAAATGATTTCACGTGAGGGAAATGATCGAGTGTTTGGTTTTTTATGTGAATTTCCCAGTCTTAATTTTGTTTCGAAGGCTTGTAAATGCGAATACATTTGAGTGACGATCAAGTCTTTACCCTGTAACTTTATATTGAGGTCATTCATGTGTTTTGTCATATCTACCAAAAATGCACAATCAAGCCACCAGTCGTTGTCATAATCAATTGGCTTGCCTTTTTCTAACATGAAAGCTTGAATAGGGTCACGTAACTCAAAAAATCTTTCCAAAACTGCCCCTCGACTGAGCCAATGAACTTCCGTGAAATAAGGTACATCGGAATACTTTTCGTCCAAATCTTGTAAAAATTGCCTGAACTGCCTGTGATTTAGACCTCTGCTCCTTATAAAATTTACTATTTTAATTACCGGTTGCATGACATGGTCCATTTTTAAATATTTGGATGCGAGTGATTCCTGGTGAATGATGCAGTGAATTCCCACAAAATTTTCTGATATTTTCTGTTTTACTTTAGTCACAACACCCGAATGTTTGCCAACCATGGCAGGAGCGCCATCCGTAGTTATGCTGCAAAATTTATTCCAGTCGAGTTCATATTCTACTATTAAATGCTCAATAGCAGAATAAATATCATTTGCTGTAGTGGTGCCTGTCAATGGAACGCACTTCAATAGTTCTTTACATATTTCAAAATTACTATTAATACCTCGTATAAAGACAGCAAGTTGAGCAGTATCAATAATATCAGTGCTCTCGTCAATAGCCAGCGAAAAGTGTGTAAATTCCTTAATTTTTTCTTCAGCTGGGAATCCAAATTTTGAGATAAATCACTTATTCTTGAAGCAACAGTGTTTCTTGACAGCGGAATATTTTGAATGGTTGATTTTTGTGATGGGAATGAAACATCAGCCACTTTTAACATACATTCTTTAATAAAATCACCATCAGTGAAAGGCGACCGGCAACTGCGACCCTTGTGGTGCGGGGTCGGGGGGGAGGGGGCGTCGTGAGTAAGAGTCGTGCACCAGACCAGCGCCACCAGCCGGCGTAAGAGAAAAGGTTACGCTCACGCTCGGTGCACCGCGTCCGATGCGCGCGTCTCTTGAAATTACACTGTAAATCAATCGCTTGCAATTTTAAACACGCGTAGGCATCGACTGTCCTCTGAATATCTAAAATCTACAATGAAAGAGTGCGGTTCTGTCCTCCGCGACATAATATTGTCACGTGGTAGCGAGCCGTAATGATGGGACCTGAGTGCCGCATACGGCTCGCGGGCCGTATTGATAGGGTCCGAGGGCCGTATCTTTGACACCCCTGCTATACACGATCTGTCAACTTTTTTTTTTTTTTTTTTTTTTTTATAGTGAATACCTCACAAGAGTCCCAACTGCTCCCGTCTGGAGCCAGTGACTATGGCATCCCCAATTAAGGGATGTTGTGAGGCTGAAGGTAAGTGGGGAAGTACCTGGCTATTCAGATCTAGTCACTAAACACGGCTAAAGCCATTTGGAGCAACGTTTCAATTCTGAATGGTGGTCTTACACCAGGGCGATACTGGTAGTATCTTCCACTCTGGAACGTGCCGCAAATATACTATATACTATTTTAATTAATTAATTGTGAAATAACACAAATTAATCAAATAAAATTTATTTGCGCACGCCGGGTTCGAACCCGCGACCTTCGGAATGGCAGTCCAATGCGTTACCACTGGACTATGCCGGCCGTCAAACTAATTGGTGTCTTTTTTTTTTTATAGGTATTTTAACATTTAAATCATGGATTTAAGTATTTCTAAAATGACATTGCATCACTATTTATATCATAGTTTCGTGTAAATACATAATAAATCACCTTCTAAGCTTTAGTCAAATGCTATGGTTCAATTTTCTCTATTACCATATTTTTATTTGTATTATCTAATGTCCCAACTGCTTACCCAAAGGGTATATTGTTTTTTTTAATTATTATTATTCTAAACCGTTCCCTAATATTGTTGCTTCTTTCATGTGATACTTTGTTAGTATCTCTTTTAATGTTAATATTTTTTGTTTATTTGTCTATTTTTGTCTGGTCTTTTCATTTGTACACAAATTGTCTTCAGGCGAAATATCATAAATTTGTAACAAGTGTATTTTGTTTTATAAATAATTTTATATCAAAGAAATAATAAATTCTTTAGATGACGGAATTCCCTTTATTTATCTGTTCTAATTTTCTGGCGTAGATGAAAATCGTGTTTCAAAAATAAAATTTTGAATGATATGTCCTTATACCAAATAAAACATATCAGGGAAAAATATAGAAACTGCCCTGGAAAACCTGGAATTATCAGGGAATTTTGAAATCCGTTTTTTGTGGCCACCCTGAAATTGTATTTCTTAGTCCTCCTCACTAGGGTGACCTGTGCTGAGGGGCGGACTAAAGTTATTCTTTTCTGTTATATTAGTTTTATATGTCATTTTTAATGTTTTTTTCAGAGTTTTTTTTCACTCTTTCATCTCTTTCAGCCAGATTTTTATTCTTTATTTGTAATCATTCAAACTTTCTATTCGCTTTATATCTGGGTAAGGATGTTGTGGAGTTTTGTCACAAAATAAATGTAATTCTTTATCTGAATGCGGTTTTATGACCTGGAATATTTTTTATATGTGATGAATACGCGGTATTGTAGAGGATTCAGTATTTTTGAATAATTTCAATAGAATATTTTTAGCATATATTTGTTGTACATTTGGTACATCAAAACTATTTAAAATTTCAGTCAAAGGCATTCTTATGGGTACTTTCAGTATGGTCTTTGGGATTCCTTTTTTAATTGTGTTCAGGTTATGTATATACTTAGATACAGCAGATCCCCATCCTATAATTCTATATTCAATACGAGAATGACATAAAGCATAATAGATTTTTTTTTCATATCATTATTTACATTTCTTAGATTTTTAAAGATAAGTTTATAGATTTTATATACAGGGTGTATCGGCACTAACCCGACAAACTTTAACCAGCTATTCCTTTGCACATTTGGAGTAAAAAATGTTATGTGCACTTTGCTGTCCGGTAACGTTTTTTTTTAATAAAAAATTAATTAAACATATTTTCACCACATGTCACCACTGTTTTATCCTTTGTCAAAATTTGAAAGCAACATCGCAACTTAACTCGCGTGTAGCTGCGAACGAAGCCCGTATTACATAATCCAGTACCAGAAAATAAATATTTTATTTAACAATAATGATTATTCACATTTTTCGTATGCGAATCACTGATTGTCTTCTTGTATTGTACACATCAGTTTTATTTTTGTATCTAAATTGTTTCACCTCTGGAATGCTCTGGTTTCACCTCTTACGCGTTTCACGTATTAAATAGTCTAATTTTGAAACTAAGAAACTAATTAGTAGATTTCCTGAATTTATAATCGAAGTCCAATAATTTTGAGAACTTTTAAAAACAATTTTCCTCACTTAGGTACTTATCAATAATAATAATTGGATTATTTGAACAGCGCCGTTGTTTTTTAAATCACCGTAAGTGCTCTGTCAAAATGTTACTTGCTAGGCTATCCTACAACGTATATTTTTTAATAAATTTAGTTATTTACAACTTCGCGGAATGTGATTTATGAATATTATTGCTTATGTTAAAAGCCTTCCAGAATTACCGGAATATAACGAGCAGCTTGACACACTTAAGTTTATTTCCACTAATTTGAAGGAACAAAGAATGTATAGTTTTAAAAACAATCCCGATGAATCAAAAAACGGTTCATATAAAACTGCTGCGCAACACACTCACACAAAGGAAAGCACTCACACAAACATCATGACTGCATTGGACTGACCACCTGCAAATGAATGCTGCCAGATTGCTAATTTATTTACATAATAATTATTAAATTTTATTTAAAATATCGCAAATTTTTTAAAAAATCGACAATAAATTACAACTATAATTTAAAAAAATATTCTTAACCCCACGCTTTTTCGTAATTGATTAATTAATTCAGAATTTAAACGTTGCTTGAAATAACTAGCCGTATTTGGTGACCAAATCTGAATATCCAGGTTTAGAATTTAAGCAATGCTTGAAATAACTAGCCGTATTTGGTGACTAGATCTGAATATCCAGGTTTAGAATTTAAACAATGCTTGAAATAACTAGCCGTATTTGGTGACTAGATCTGAATATCCAGGTTTAGAATTTAAACAATGCTTTAAATAACTAGCCGTATTTGGTGACCAGATCTGAATATCCAGGTTCAGAATTTAAACAATGCTTGAAATAACTAGCCGTATTTGGTGACCAGATCTGAATATCCAGGTTCAGAATTTAAACGTTGCTTGAAATGACTAGCCGTATTTGGTGACCAGATCTGAATATCCAGGTACTTCCTCACCTTCCACTCCTTCCCTTAGCCATAAAACTTTCCCCAATTCAACATAAAAATTATGTAGATATATCGGATGTTATGAAATGCATGATAATTAGACCCCAAAATACTTAATTATTCAGGGAAATAAACCCCTGAGTCATCAGTTGGAAATACCAACGACATTAAGTGAAATTTTAAACAATGCAATAATAGGAATTAGCAAATAATAATTTACGACAATTTACTCGGAAATCAATAAAGCCAGGATAATAAAAATAGAAAGTTATCACTTACGTCGTCTGTAAGTGGCTTCACCACAGTTTGGTAATGCCGTCAGAAGGTGAAACAGCTGTCACGCGTAATAATAATTACAACTAGCAGAACTTGTTTATAAACACACTGTTTTTATAAATTTAATAATAAGACTGTTAAAAATTTTAAAAAATCTCTAAATTGAAATGGAGTTCTACAAACTAAACTTAAAATCAAATAAATTTATTGCGAAGGTTCAAAGTACTGTACTGTAATATTATATTAAATAATTTTTACGTGTTTAATTATTGTTTGAAGTCAGATTAAAGCGATTAAAAAACCCACCTGGCAATTCTTATTCGAGTTTCGTTGTATACTTACGTATTGGCGCGCTTTTACAATAACAATGGTATGGCATCATTCGTCTCATTTTTAACTATTATTATTTAGTGTGTAGGAAAGAGCGAAGATGGTTTTCGACACACTTGCTTATAAAAGCCCACACGGGACTTGAGACAGAATACGTGTGAAAGAGATGACAGTAGCGCGGCGTTGCCAAGTACTTTACCCCTATACTGGGGCAGTAACGGAGTGTGGAAATTTTATTTATTTTTTGTTTTTAAAAGAAAAAAAATGTTACCGGACAGCAAAGTGCCCATAACATTTTTTACTCCAAATGTGCTAAGGAATAGCTGGTTAAAGTTTGTCGGGTACGTGCCGATACACCCTGTATAAGTGGTGTAAGCTTTTCCGTGATACCTTTGATGTAGGTCCCATGTAAGATTTTCATCAATTACTACAATTATTCTTGGCATTCGTGTAATTTTAGTTCAAGGCATTTTACTGGCTGGCTCTTGAGTTCATTGAAAATCTTATACATTTAGTTTTGTTTATATTAAGGGTAAGCGAGTTAATTTTCAGCCAATTTTGAAGCGTACTAAGCCCCTGTTCAGCCACATAAAATGTTTCTGACCAGTTTTCTTCTTGAAATAATATAACGGTATCATCAGCAAAACTGATTGTTTCCTTTAATGTTAAGGTTAGTGATGTCATTTATATAGATAATAAATAGAATCAGTCCCTGTACGCTTCCTTGGGGGATGCCATAGTTTGATGGCAATAGTTTACTCTTTTGTTTGCCAATTCGCCAAGTCGTCAACAGGTTCATTGTCGTTTTGGCCATTCCTTTTTTTTAAAGCTTAGACAGTAATATTTAATGGTCTATTGTGTCAAAAGCTTTCTGGAGATCTATGAATAAAGCCAAACATTTTTTCCCATCATCTATATTTCTTATGGCTTTTCTTGTTAAATTTTCTATGGCTTCAGTGGTACTTAGATTTTCCCGAAAGCCATATTGGGATGGTGATAATATTTAGTTTTTTTCCAGAAATTTAACAATTTGCTTTTTCACAACCGTTTCCAATATTTTTGGAAAGGGATTGGCCAGCCTCTAGGTGATCAGCGGCAGTGGGCAGTTCAGTCGGTAGCCAGCAGGAATTCATCAGCCTCTAGTTTGTCAGCGGCAGTGGGCAGTTCAGTCGGTAACCAGCAGGAATTCAGCGGTGGCATGGTCATTTGATTATAAGAGCCGGCACACGGAGACGCCCCATTATTGTAATGATGACAGATGCGTCTGGCTCAGCTGATAGAGTGCCGGCCGTAAACAGCTCGTTGCAAATATTTGTAATTTTTAAAATGATTGTGCCGTGATGGAGGAACAGAAGCAACTACAGATTTCAGTTGACAGTCAGGAATTTATAATTATAATTAACAGATCGTGTTTTAACTGGAGGTGTTCCGTCCACTCGTGTTAATTTTTGAAATTTGACTGCCAATATTTTGTTTAAATGGCCTATTTATATCTATTACAAACGCTGGTAGAAGCAGCGTTTGTGTGACGTCAGCTTGCAAAAACATGTTTGCGTTTTCAAAAAGGCAGGTATTTTTAGTGCCAATAATAATTTCGCCCAGTGACTGGTTTTGTCAATATTTTGATTTCGTTTTAGAAAATAGGGTTATCGAACTGTTTCAGGTTAGATTCAGTCTTTTTGCGGCCTGGTAACAAGATTTTTCAACTGGTAAATATTATGATTTGGAAAAGGGGTCATCAAACTTGCAGGTGTTCAACTTTAGTCGCAATTAAAATAAAATCATGTTTTCATGTTCAACACACTGTTGTTTTGGTACTCTACAATATGGTGTGAGTAATATATATTCAATGAATTTACTCCAGGCATTATTTGTATCAAAGTTCTCCAATAGGTTTATCCGGTTTGTGTTTAGTGACTGTTGTTTCTGTCTTCTGCAGGATAATTGGGTAGGGTTTTTATCTTTGCGTTTTTTTTCTCATGATGGATAATATTGTCGTATAGTGGTCGGTTACGGTAGAGTTGAATATAATGTTGTGAGTTGGTTGATTTAGTAGTCTTACTGAATATGTGGTCGATGCAAGATTTGCTGTCATTAGATACTCGCTTAGGTTTATTTATCATACTTAAGTCCATAAAAGGCTAATGTTTGTAGATATTCAGTTCTATTAGGATGGCCATTTTCTAATATGTCAATATTTATGTCTCCCATAAGGTGTATATTTTTTGTGTTTTTGTAAATTGAACTCATAACAAAGCGTTTCAAGAAACGGATGAATATTTGTTGTTGCTGGTGATCGATAAATAGCTAATATTGTTGTATCATCACCCACTTTGATTTTCAAATAGTTTGTATTTGTAAATTTAATTTCATGGACTTAATTTTTAATGTCATCTTTAATAATAATGATTGGATTATTTATATAGCGCCGTTTTCGTGAGAAAATCAAATGTACAGTATCACACCATCGTGTTTTGTATGATTCTATCAGGGTGCATATGAGATGTATCCGTTAATATGTAGTTGTGAATACTTATCCTTTATCCAGCATTCGGTGAGAATAATTACATCTAGATTAATTTTTAGGTTCTTAATTGGGATTTGAAGTTCATCAAAGTTTTTGTTGATACTTCATATATTTTTATTTAATATATTAAAAATGTTTTTCAGAGTTAACAGTTTATCTGGTTTATTTGTAGTTATCGTTTCCTTATCCATTTTAGGAGTATTTGAGTTGTTGGTTCAGTTAGGTATTTTGTTAGATTAAGTCATCTAGGTTCTAATCTGAGGTTCCTAATGGACAATGTTGTTGCTTCGGGAGCTGGCTGATTTGCAGCGCTGCACCGGGTAGAGTGGTCCCTAAACTTAGCGCCCGTGTGACGTCAGCGGTCGCTGGTAGTAGGTGACTGTCTTTGTCCTAGTAGCTATGCGTCGATATATCCAGAGGGGTAGAGGCAGCAATTCGAGTCAGAAGACGGTGGTCAGGCAGAGCAAGCAGGAGATGGTGGCCGATCCAGTGGTTGAGGTGAACAGCCAACAATCTCTTGATGCCAGCAATTTATAGCGTGCGGCATCAGCCCAGCTCACGGCCCGAGGGCGTAAGAGTGGGGGTTGCGTTGTTATATCTTTAGTCCAAGATTGTGTCATAATAAAATGAAAAAAATCTCATTTTAGCCTTTGTTCTGTTCCAAGAACAATTTGCAGTTATCATTTTTCTCTGGTTGGAGGGTGGAAAATGGGCTGAAATTCACCGTCGACTTTTATCACAGTATGGGGACAGTGCTTAAATCACATTTTAGTGTTTTTTTTGGATTGAGAAGTTTAAAAGTGGCCAGACTAGTGTGATGCACGAAGAGGGAACAGAACGCCCGTCAACCCCCACCATAGATGAAAAGGTTCAGCAAGCTCGAGAGATGATTCTAGCGAATAGGCGAGTTATCATCGGTGAGATAGTGTCGTCTTTGAACATTAGTCACGGTGTTTCAATTTTGAGATGCTCAAATGCCCTCCCCATGTTTTGCTCCTTTTGACTGTCATCTGTTTGGACCGCTCAAGGATGCTTTGCGAGGTTGTCAATTTCCCACAGACTTAGACGTGCAGGAAGCGTTACTAAAATGGTTTAGTCACCAACTGAAAACCTAGCTTACATACAGTATTTTGTGGACCGCTGGACCAAGTGCATAAGGGAAGTGACTATTTTGAAAAATAATGTACATGTTGAATCCCTACCTTTGTGTAAATTAATTGTAGGACGAAAAGTTTAGATTTTTGACTTGCCCTCATATAACTCAATGTCATCATGAAGCTAATGTGAAATTGTGCATTATAACTTTTCCACCTTTAAAATCATGTTTAATCATACATTGTTTTATTTATTTTACTTTACTTACATTTTAACATTACGAATGATCTTTATGGATTCTGTTATTTTTTATTCATCTAATGTTTCAATTTTGCAGGAATTTCCAAGTGTGGTTTGCGCAAAGATTGCTCCACAACGACTCTCCGACCAAGCGGAAGGCTGCTTCCGCTCTAGCAGAGACGAGGCTTGCCCTCACTTCTCTGCGCACGGTCAAACGCCGCAACATCACCGTGGTTCCCTCACAGCGGACCGGCGAGAATATACGCAGTAACCTTCCGGGTGTAGTGAGACAGCAGAACAGCGCCACTGACCAGCACCGCAGTAACATCATGGTTAACATTCATCAGGTAACAAAATACTTCCATACATCAACATTTTCATTTGAAGAGTTCTGGCTGCCTGTCCTGACGGTTTCCCCCTATGATGCAGACTTATTACACAAACTCCTCTTTGGTAATTGGCTAGCTTCCGTTTTTGAAGCGTGTTTCCAGAGAGGTAGCTAAATGTTGCTTGAAATGGCTTTAACCATGTTTGGTTACCTGATCTGAATAGCCAGGTACTTCCAAACCTTCCTCTGACCCATCTCCTTCCCTTCCCGTTTCCCTTCACCCTCAAAACATAACCCGATTGGGAATGCCATAGTCCTACTGGCTCCAGATGGCGGGAAGCGTTTGGGACTTTTGTGCAGTATGTGTACACACTTAAAAAATATAAAAAAATAAATCTCACCCTAGCCAGCCCAGTTTTATAAATATAGTTAATAATGACTCTTCGTAAAACCTATAAATAAATTAAAATCCTATTCATAAAATATTCGTCAGGTCGCGGCCTGGCATTGTTTTAAATGGGAAAAAATTGTGTCTTTGTGTGGAATTTCAAGGGACTGAATAACAAAACATCTCAAGCATGAAAACTTCTTCAGTGGAATTTCAAGGGACTGAATAACAAAACATCTCAAGCATGAAAACTTCTTCAGTGGAATTTCAAGGGACTGAATAACAAAACATCTCAAGCATGAAAACTTCTTCAGTGGAATTTCAAGGGACTGAATAACAAAACATCTCAAGCATGAAAACTTCTTCAGTGGAATTTCAAGGGACTGAATAACAAAACATCTCAAGCATGAAAACTTCTTCAGTGTGTTTTACTATAATCTGAATGAAGTTTGTAAATACTTGACTTTCAATGAATAATATTTTGTTTCAGGACCGACCAGGTCCATCGTCAATGACCGGGTCATATCTCCTGGCCGGGGGCTCTGAGGGAGCTGGCGGCCCCGTACAATCCATCCTGCAGAGCTGCGCTGCGGAGGAGAACCAGAAGGAAGTGGGTATGTGGACCAACCCCGCATCCAAGTCGGGCAAACTGGGCACCACCAGCAAACTACCCGTGGCACCCCCCATTTCTATTGTCCGTGAGTAACACTTATTTATATCCAACAAGATTCTCTCTTTGGCTTCTCAAGTAGTGACTTGGTTTAGACTAAGTGCATTCATTATGAGGTTGGGAAACGCTTATCTAATCTGTTCTTGTGCTTTTCTAGCATATGAAGACGAAGGACTGTTCCTTTCGGCCAATCATGTTCCCTACTGCAAGGAGGACTTCTCCAGTTGGTCGGTGAGGATGTGGGTCCCGGATCCTCCTGACGCCACCAAGATCCCACAGTACAATAAGAAAGAGGTATTTACTAGCCGACGTATAACCGGCGTTGCTCGACTTATCTCTACTTTCAATAAATATAATATCCATCAAACCATCGCCCAGGGAATGGAAACACCACCTGCAATAGCCATCCCAAGCTAAGGTGTGAGCTACCGTGCTCAGGCTGAATGACCTGGGGAACAGTGTCACGAACGGTGCCTGTATTTAGACCTTACTCCAGCACTCGGGGCTCTGCTGGAGTAGACCTTCTATTTCCCTGGATACCCGTGGGACGAATATTGGACCATTTGAAAACTTCCTTTTCCATCGTGGGGCCTTCAAGAAACCGAGGGGGAGTGGACTCTTCTACCATGGAGCCTTTAGGGAACCAAGGAGGAGTAGACTCCTTCGTCGCGGGGCCTATAGAGAACCAAGGATGAGTGGAGAGAAGAGACAAAACCCTCTTCCATCCCGGGGCCTTTAGGGAACCAAGGAGGAGTCGAGAGGAGAGACGAAGGCCTCTTCCCTATTGGGACCTTCAGGGAACCAAGGAGGAGTGGAGAGAAGCAACGAGACCCTCTTCCCTCGGCCTTATACGGCCTGTAATCCCATTTTAGTTCATTATGATCTGGGATGTTCCCGAACGTTACAGGCTATTCCTGAATATTCCAGAATGTTCCGGAATGCTCTTGAATACTGTTGAATGTTCTGGACTGTTCTAGACATTTCTAGAGAGCAAAAACTTTCAGCCCTTATATCTTCAAAAGCACGCCCTTCAGGTAAAAATGGGAAACTTCTTCATGGATGGGGGATAGAGGGCTACCACACCATTTAACTCCCTTGATTGTACCGGGACTCGTTTCTGAGTTTTAGCAGAACACACACTGTACACTTACTGTACGGGACGTGTTTGCTTGTACAAGAAAAGACTAAATAATTAGCACCGGCACACATCAGCCCTAAACCTGGGTAATGATTTAAGTAAAACACCGTGAGGTGTTCTATCCAAACCATCATAAAACAAAGACGATTCAAATCAAAATTCACATTTTAATTACATGTATTGTACTGGTCAATACAGAACGTAAAAGGGGGTAGAGCTTATAGGTACTTCCTATTTCTTACAGCCAACCCAATTCAAAATAAATAGTTATATGTATTTCAATACAACTGGGTTTTAATACACAGATAGAAACTAAAATCGGAATGTTTTCAGCGATGATTTCAGATTGGAGCACATTGTGCATCAGCGCGCCATACGATACAGCAAGCCAGTTCAGTCGGTAGCCAGCAGGAATTGGCCAGCCTTTAGGTTCTCAGGATCAGTGGCTAGTTCAGTTGGTAGCCAGCAGGAATTGGCCAGCCTTTAGGTTGTCAGCATCAGTGGCCAGTTCAGTCGGTAGCCAGCAGGAATTGGCCAGCCTTTAGGTGATCAGTAGCAGTGACCAGCAGTCGGTAGCCAGCAGGAATTGGCCAGCATTTAGGTGATCAGTAGCAGTGACCAGCAGTCGGTAGCCAGCAGGAATTGGCCAGCATTTAGGTGATCAGTAGCAGTGACCAGCAGTCGGTAGCCAGCAGGAATTGGCCAGCATTTAGGTGATCAGTAGCAGTGACCAGCAGTCGGTAGCCAGCAGGAATTGGCCAGCATTTAGGTGATCAGTAGCAGTGACCAGCAGTCGGTAGCCAGCAGGAATTGGCCAGCCTTTAGGTGATCAGTAGCAGTGACCAGCAGTCGGTAGCCAGCAGGAATTGGCCAGCATTTAGGTGATCAGTAGCAGTGACCAGCAGTCGGTAGCCAGCAGGAATTGGCCAGCCTTTAGGTGATCAGTAGCAGTGACCAGCAGTCAGTAGCCAGCAGGAATTGGCCAGCCTTTAGGTTGTCAGCATCAGTGGCCAGTTCAGTCGGTAGCCAGCAGGAATTGGCCAGCCTTTAGGTGATCAGTAGCAGTGACCAGCAGTCGGTAGCCAGCAGGAATTGGCCAGCATTTAGGTGATCAGTAGCAGTGACCAGCAGTCGGTAGCCAGCAGGAATTGGCCAGCATTTAGGTGATCAGTAGCAGTGACCAGCAGTCGGTAGCCAGCAGGAATTGGCCAGCCTTTAGGTGATCAGTAGCAGTGACCAGCAGTCGGTAGCCAGCAGGAATTGGCCAGCATTTAGGTGATCAGTAGCAGTGACCAGCAGTCGGTAGCCAGCAGGAATTGGCCAGCCTTTAGGTGATCAGTAGCAGTGACCAGCAGTCGGTAGCCAGCAGGAATTGGCCAGCCTTTAGGTGATCAGTAGCAGTGACCAGCAGTCGGTAGCCAGCAGGAATTGGCCAGCCTTTAGGTGATCAGTAGCAGTGACCAGCAGTCGGTAGCCAGCAGGAATTGGCCAGCATTTAGGTGATCAGTAGCAGTGACCAGCAGTCGGTAGCCAGCAGGAATTGGCCAGCCTTTAGGTGATCAGTAGCAGTGACCAGCAGTCGGTAGCCAGCAGGAATTGGCCAGCCTTTAGGTGATCAGTAGCAGTGACCAGCAGTCGGTAGCCAGCAGGAATTGGCCAGCCTTTAGGTGATCAGTAGCAGTGACCAGCAGTCGGTAGCCAGCAGGAATTGGCCAGCCTTTAGGTGATCAGTAGCAGTGACCAGCAGTCGGCAGCAGCAGGAATTGGACAGCCTTTAGGTGTCAGCATAGGTGGCCAGCAGTCGGTAGCAGCAGGACATCAGCGGCATGTTCATTTGATTATAAGGGCCGGCACACGGAGACGCCCTACTATTGTAATGTCTTGAGAGAGATGCGTCCAGCTCAGCTGATGGAGTACCGGCAGTAAATATCTCGTTGCACATAGTTGTAATCTTTAAAATGACTCTGCCGTGATGGAGGAACAGAAGCAAATGCAGCTTTCAGTTGAGACTGGAATGGTAATTTCAAGTTACAGAAAAGATCGCGTTGTCACCGGTGATGTTGCTTCAACCAGTTGAAAATATTGAATATTAATAAAATATTTAATAAAGTATTTATAATATCCCCTACAGGTGTTCGTGCGACGTCAGCATCAGCTTGCAAAAACAAGTTTACAGTTTCAAATGCAGGCGTTTAGTTGCGCGAAATTTTTTTTTTTCTCTCTTGCGGGTTGAATTGCCTGGTAACAGCATTCATTTTGTCAATATTATTATTTCGTTTTGGAAAATAGGGTCATCGAACTCGCAGGTGTGTGCGACTTAGCCGCAATTGATATTTCAAAATGACACATTTTTATTAAATGCAATAACATCATGATTCACGTTCCATATACTTACTTTTATAAAATATATTGATTATTCATCTTATCTTTCTGTTCCTGCTTTTGTGCTTTTCCTGTTGTAAATATTGTGTGGTTATTTTACTTCAGGTTTACAAAGAAAAAGAAAACGGGGAGATAGAGGAATTCAGTCTAGAAGAAATTCTATCACGTCGATACATTGCCGCCTACAAGTCTTCCGCCAAGTACAAAAATCTAAGGAAAGCCTTCACGGAACAATATCAAGAAATTAGCCATTCTCCACAAATGGATTCCACTAGCAAATCAATACAGAACACGAGCGCTTTACAAACATTGGCAAATTGCGCCTTGGCTACTGAAATTACCCACAAGTATGGAAATAGCCAATGCTCCTCACCCATGGAATCAAATGAACCAAGGATCAAATTAGATGCGGATTACCCCAACGAGATGTCATCCGTTCCCGTCAGCGCCGAATACAACTTTGAAAACATCATCGCTCAGACAAACTTAATCCTCGACGAAGACCCGCATCAATCAGTGGTTCTAGAGGAAAATGAAGGTTATATTGTAGAGTACATTGACTTGACCAAGGCCCAGCAGCAGCAGTTTGACAACGCCGCCAAGATGAACAACATGCTGATCAACGAGGCTCCCGCCCAGTACAACAACATCGCTGCTGGTGATCTCAATAACTACGCTCCGCCTAAGAAGAGTATTTACGCAGAATTCAACAGGAGTCTGATGGCTTGCGCACAGGATGATTCCATGACGGTGAACACAAGAGAAGCTAATCAAGAAATTGACAATGTGTTTGCTAATCCAGGTAAGCTCTCATCTGCTGTCTTATTCATATTATAGATTAGAACCGTTGAACCAAACCAAACTTTTATTGTATGTGTCCCTGATGATGTAACCTATAATGTCAACCAATCATTATAATTAGCATCAAAGAAACAACCACAATTCCAAAGTGGAATCAGGGTTAATCAAATGTATACCCCTCACGACACATAATAAAAACACCTAAAAGTACCCAATCTTGGTAAGTTTTAGGTGATTATAAAAACGTGTGTTCCTCTAATACACAGGTAGTATTTACTTATTCCATTTGAGGCCCCGACAAAGGTGCCCCCGACAGCAACTTCCCTCCCGGAGTGAATTTCGTGGTCCCGTTTGGCCCCCTTCAGTGTCCATTCAGCAAGATGACAATCTATTTTGTCTGTTAGCAATCAATAGTGACAACAACCAACGGTCTCCCCCAAAAGTTCCCAGTGTAGGCAGAAAAAAATGAGTGTTCTCAAAAAACATTGCACGTATTTCGCTCCTATCAGTGATTAGAGTGGCTCCAGCACAACGCCATAATTAGACACTCCAAAATTACTTCCACCACACCAGACTTGGATTTATCAACTATTCTCGGCACATGGACTGTGATGCTTCATCCCGACAAGGAACAAAAAAATAAACCACCTTGTGTGTAAAAAAAATCAAAACCTAGACTACTCAACACTGTTGCCACATAACTCTTTAAAACACTACCTCCAACGTGAGCGAATTAAAAAAAAAACCTACCAAAAACCAGTCCCTAAATTCACGGCCCCGCCATCTTTACTTCTTCTGCCCTTTCTGCTTCAAACCTCGTCGCCTTTGCCCACTATAAAGGCACCTCAACAAATTAAATATGACTAAGTTACACTATTGATACTTTCCATTCTGAATAACTACCCTTTGGCAATGTATCTCCAGAGGTAGCTGTGTCCTTCTAGTTCCCTCAGTGAGTTTCTATGCATATTAAGTGGTTGTTCAGCTTGTTTGGAGTTTTTATTTACTATCCCTGAGTACATATGTACTTAACCCTTAAATGCATGACTTTTTTTATTTAAAAAAAATATATTTTTTTGCATTCTTTTTATAAATTAAAAATAGGGAAAAATAATTAAAAAAATATTTATCCATAAATTCTGTTTATTTTGAGAAAAACGTTATTATATCATATGTGAAACACTATGCATCCATGTCTTAAAAAATGCTCTTACCTAATGTTACAAAAATAATTATCAGTGAATAAAGCGAACTAATTAATGACTTATAAAATGAAGACAAATAAAAACAGGGGAAAGTATTAATTTAAATGAAATGCCGTAAAACAGTTTTTGTTCTTATTAAAACATAGAGGGAATTTGTACTTTTGGCAGTGGCAGTACGTCGGACCATTGCAGGTAGGAAGTCGACACCTCTGCCTCTTTTCGTGCCATGTTGGCCAATGAGATACCTCATCGCTTCTTATGTCTTTTGGTGGGACATTTAATTTTGAGCCTTTTTTCTTCTTTTGTAAAACGGGCTTTAAACTTCCACTTGGCCGACCAGTTCGTTTGTTGGTAAACTTAGAGTCAACGGTGCATAAAGATCGAGCAATTAGGGTTTTAAATTGGGCGAGACGCATAATATTTTTTGTATTGGCATTTTTTTGATCTTGTACTCTTCTATAAAGAAACCAAGAATTTACTATAGTCATATCAACTAAGTGGTATAGCACCCTCATCCCTCATATACCATCTATTGCTTCTCATCGCAATTTTATATCTTACCATGACACTGTCTAGTAAGACCTCCCATATGTCTGTTGTACTCTATTATAGAAAATGGGCAGTTAACTGTGACCTTAGTTTTCTTTTTTTTTTGTCATAACGTTCAACAGTTTTCATTGGAAGTTCCCCTGCAAAAGACGATAGTAATGTGACCACCTTGTTATCCTTCCAAACAACATTAGACATTTCAACGCCTTGATACGATCCATTAAATTCTGAGCTTGTTCCTCGTGGAGCATTTTTCAGGGATTCTATTCCTCCTAACTGTCCCAAGAGATTGAATGCCTATGCAAGCCAAATGGCTTAAAAGTTGAATTGAGGTGTCATAATTGTCAAAATAAAGTCTGTGGTTCAAGTTTTTTGGTACTACGCGACATAGATGCACAACAATATTTCCACAGGCTCCCAAGTCTGGTTCACTTTCAAGTCTTGGCAAGCAATTCTCTTGTCCAGAATAAAATTCAAAATTATAAGCGTAACCAGATACGCCACTCAATACAAAAAGTTTAGAACCCCATTTGTGGGGTTTCATGGGCATGTACTGTTTCATATAACTTCTTGCTTTAGTTGAACACATTTGTTCATCAACGCCGATTATTTCGTCCAACTCCTTTTTGGATAAACCCCTCTTTGCCATTTTGAAACTACGTCATGCTATAATTAGTAATGACTAAATACAAATATCAAAATATGGTCTCAGTGCATAGTGTTACATATATGATATAATAACGTTTTGTCAAATTTAGACTGTCAAAATACATAATACACATAAAATTTATATTTAAAACACATAAACGTACCTTATTATTTGTAAAATAATATAATTACGATCCAACACGTCGAAAAAACACTATATTTTGATATAATACTGGACATCAAAATGCACACAATCTGTAACCTCCAACTCTCAAGTTTAAAATCAAAATTTCAAATTATTGTGTGTAATCTATTGTAATTTTTCGACAACATTATTATGCAGAAATAATGTAAAAACAATACTGTAATTCCAAAACCCACCAACAGATGTCAAAATGAAATTTTTTTTTAAAAAAGCTAATTATATCAGATGTGTTACACTATGCAGTTAAGGGTTAAATCTTTACCAATAGTTATTGAATTCGAACTATTTTAGTTCTATTTAACCACTCGAACGATCGCGCGTCAAAAAACTTTTTTCTCCGATTGCTCGCGGTTTTTTGGCGACGAATTTGAATATTTTCCGCCAACATTAAAAAAATCAAACCTCCGAATTTTAATACGGAGACATAAAACTGATTGTAGTGCTATACAGCCAATGAATTCACCTATATTTTTATAATTATTCTATATTTTTAGAATTGATAGATAAATTATTAAAAAATCTTAAACTTTATGAATGCGCGAAATTAGCGTTTTTGTGATTTGAAATTGCCGCCAGTGGCAGTTTTAAATATCTTTATAGAATATTTTCTACGTTTTTATGTTCTCTATGGCCTGTTTGATAACCACAGATGCAAGAATATAATGGGAAAATAATTTTTTGTACGTTATGCTCTCTTCAAAAGTTTGGTTAGAAAATAATTTTTTAAAATTTGAGTGCGTGACGTGTCAAAATTGAAATCACTGTATTATACTATATAATAAATTTACCACAAAAACTGGTATTACGTTAGGAAGATACATTAACTGTCTACAATTATTAATAAGCATAGTCGCCGTGTTGGCTTTATTTTATTCATTTGATGAATTATACAGAGAGCCTATTTCACGATGTCAAAATCATGGTGCTACTTTTTAAATAATTGTAAATTAGAACTGGAGATTTGTAACCATGTTTTTATATAACGTGCAAAACGAGGAAATAAGGCTTAAAATGAGATATACATCATAGATATAAACATTGCCAATATTTCAGGGGGATACTTTGAAAGTTGATGAAATTCACCAATATTTGACGAAAAATCACTACTGACAGCTACCTTAAGGTCAATCTACATAGGGTATATCGGAATATGTAAAATGATGATAAATTTGTATATATATATCAAACCTTTGTATGACCGTAGAATGGCAAATAAAATCATAGTGATAATTTTATATCTAAACGCAAAGGTATCGAAAAAAAATGGATGAGGGGAAAATAATTGATGGAACCAATAATTGATTTATTTATTAAGCCCTAATATCCTTTTAAATCAATATTACAGTTGTATGGTTACAATGAAAGAGCAGTATTTTGATTTAAACATTGTTTACACACTTTGTCATAATAAAAATGTATTCAGTTTATTGGTTTATTCATAATTTAAGAAAATCAATACATAATAATATCATTGTGCCTCGCTATAGAGTGAGATTCTGAGTATCGCTCTGGTGAGGGACCACCATTCAGAATTGAACATTGCTTGAATTGGCTTAGTTATGTTTAGTGACTAGATCTGGAAAAGACTAATACCTTGATACATTAAAATTGCCAAGAATACATACATTTCCTCTTTATTCGTGGGAGCCCATTTATTGGTACGCGCATGACGCTTAAATTGTTTTTTCGCAATCCATTGATCTGCATACCTGTTGGTCTCTCTCGCGATCAGTTCAACGAAATCTGCATCAAAGATTTTAAGAAAGGCATCCACAGGTTTGCCCATTTCGTCGGTATTGAAAGTTGGTCCCGGCGTGCCTGTGAAAGTCTCCCTTATCCCAGTAAAACGTAAGATATCATTAGACCAATCGAAAGAGTAACCTTCAGGCGGCAGAATCAAACGCATTGCCTCACTATCTACCTGGTCTTGTCTACTAAAGTCTATGGCCATAGCGGAGTTAGGTGAAACGTTGATAATATTATGATAAGGTATTGGCGGCATGCAGAAGGTATCCTCATCGCTCTCTTCGTGGTCGACGTCACTCGCTTCGTCATCCTCGTCGCTCGATCTGTCCATTTCTGAAACAACAGAAAACCCAAATTAATTTAATGTGTCTATATTACGATAACCCACTGCCTCTGGTACGGCTTATGACTCGCAATACGATGGTCGCGGGATCAAATCAAATAAATTATATTTGAATAATTAGTGTTATTTTCACACAAAATTCATTTAAAATAATATATATTATATTTGCGGCACGTTCCAGAGTGGAAGATACCCATAGTATCGCCCTGGTGTAAGACCCCATTCAGAATTGAAACGTTGCTTGAAATGGCTTTTGACGGCCGGCATAGTCCAGTGGTAACGCATTGGACTGCCATTCCGAAGGTCGCCGGTTCGAACCCGGCGTGCGCAAATAAATTTTATTTGATTGATTTGTGTTATTTCACAATTAATTAATTAAAATAATAATTAAAATAATATATAGTATATTTGCGGCACGTTCCAGAGTGGAAGATACTACCAGTATCGCCCTGGTGTAAGACCACCATTCAGAATTGAAACGTTGCTCCAAATGGCTTTAGCCGTGTTTAGTGACTAGATCTGAATAGCCAGGTACTTCCCCACCTTCCTCTTTCCCTTCCCCACTTACCTTCAGCCTCACAACATCCCCCAATTGGGGATGCCATAGTCTCACTGGCTCCAGCTGAGGCTCTTGTGAGGTATTCATATAAAAAAAAATATAAAAAGTTAATCAAATACTTGAGGCGGGCAATGTCAGGAGTCAGAATAGCACAGTCAGGTAGGTATGGAATGAAGAAAAGAGTGTGTGTGCCAAGATCGAGTTGCATGGTGGTTCATCCTCTCTGCCTACCGAAATGGCGTGAAGGTAAGTTAGTTAGTTTTA
The DNA here is from genome assembly GCF_061612785.1 of Hesperophylax consimilis. Taxonomy (NCBI): domain Eukaryota; kingdom Metazoa; phylum Arthropoda; class Insecta; order Trichoptera; family Limnephilidae; genus Hesperophylax; species Hesperophylax consimilis. The sequence goes on along the minus strand of NC_142841.1, from coordinate 2,830,889 downwards.
TAACTCACGGTTTCCAAGTACAGACTCTTCTAGTACAGCTGCCTCGTCCACGTTACTTTTTCTGCCCATGTCTGACTCTGAAATAAAAGAAAACACAAATTTACAGTAGAATTTGGATATAATGACTTTGCATTTAACGGTCTACTGTTTTAAGTGACGATAATGTAAACTCTAGTAAGGTTTCATAGCTTTTAGTAGGAAAACGTATCCGTTTAAAGTGACCAACTACGTAAAGCTACCTATTTTAATGATAATTTGTCCGGTTACAAAACCCACCTACCAATACAGCCTCGCAACACAATGAGTCCCGTGAAGCGAAAGTGTTTTTTCAATTTAAGAAAAAAATGCTGTATTACACCGTTTAGAAGCCGGTGAATCAAATGTAATCCTCGCAAAGAAGTTCGGCATGTCTTATTTCTCACTCTGCAATACCCGTTACAGAAAAAAGATGTGTAATGATGCATCCACGACATAACAACAATACATTTTGTATGTTTGTTATGTGGAATTTTTAAGTACTATGCTTATTTCCTGCCAATATACCAACAGTGAAACTGTGCTAGGGATATCAATATAAAATATAGATAATTGATTTTATATTGAGCCCCTGGTATGACATTTCAAAAAATAAACTCACCGTTCCCAAACGCCGACAATTCTTCGTAGAATGGTACGTCCACCCACAGCTCGCTGTGATAGCCGGCTTCCGGAGAGAAGAGTTCCCCACTCCGCGATGTCCCAGGTAACGGCTCGGGAGATGCTGCACGGATAGGCATAATTGGTGCATTGGGAGCCGTTGATTGGGTCTGTGCGGGAGTGGACATCCACGGTGGTGGTACGGGTCGTGGCAACGGTGAAGGCGTCCCTTGTGAAAAGGGACACGTTGTTCTCTCCGGAGATGGAATTCTGAAAACATTTACATAAATCATAGAAAATTGTTCTCATTCACGTGTGAAACAGTAAGTACAGTATGTAAATAAACAATAAAATAAGAACTCTGTAAAATATGCACTGAATGTGCCAAATGCACAGAGCGCTGAACTTACCAACTCTCACTGTAAGAGTGGAACGCTGTCAGGAAAAAACAATAATATTGTACCAAGCATCTAAATACGATTACTTACTTTTGTTTAGTTTTTCTTGGAAGTGCGGTAGGGAGCAAAATGCGCGCCGCCTGCTTCTTGAATTTTCGGCTTTCCAGCTCTAGCCGGATGGAAGCAGGCAGGGCCCTAACAGCCTTTAGGGCCTTGACGCGATCCTCTCGCACCAGTAGCAAAGCAGGGTCGCTGTTTAAATAAATACAAATATATGATGAGTTCAACGGCCACAGCAAAGTACTTTCATAAAAAAACATTAAAAAATACTAACACTCCAGACGAGGCTGCAATTGCAGCTCTGCGTTGACGTCCACGTGCAGGTAGTCCGGCACCAGCTCGTACTTCACGTCTCCCTTTTCCTCTGCCTCCTCTTGCAGTCAGCACCGCTCTATAAATTTTAAATTGAAAACACTTAATGTAAGTACTTAAATGTTTAAATTTTGTTAAATATTGCACTAATATAAAATTTGAAAATAATTATTGGGTTGTGGAGTGATCCCTTTCCCTGGACGACAGCTGTTTCTGCACAAATTTGGTAAAAGTAAACAAATTAATTAATTATACAACTAAATTACTAAATTTTTATTGTGTGACGAAGGCTTTACACCATTTTACATGTGAAAAAGAGTCAACTTTTTGACATATGACTTAAAATAATTGGTTAGCAAATATCTGTATTAATAATGAACCAATTCAAATAAAACTTATATATATCTCTTTGTTTTGAATCACTGTGATGGAATATCTATATTTCAAATGCGCGAGTGCAGTATTTAAGACATTATTGTAAATCAAAAACAGATGACGTCTTCAGTTGACGTAATCTTACACAAAAACTTCAACCAAAACAATATAATACAAACAAACGAATTAAAAACGCATTTCAAAGATAGATAAGTCAATCATGATTACACAGATATATAATTATGCGTTAAAAACCCAATAAATTAATTACTTACGGCATTTTAGGAAGAGTCCAAAATTTCGTGAATGTTGAAAATTTATAATTTTGTTTTTGACAGGACGCCATAAAAAAACCGCGAAAACTCGTTAAATAACACTTCAAAGACAACGGATAAGTTCATAGACAAAGAGAATATATTATCAGCTATTCGATAAAACAAGTAGCTGGCCATGGAAACGTTTTAAATAATTACAATAAATATTTTACGAATGGTAGAAAAATCGGTCCATTTTTGGACCGATATCAATCGCAGAAAAATAAAAGTGGTCGATTTTTCGACCGAAATCGTTCCAGTGGTTAATTATGAAGCAAACACTGGTATCAGTTTAAATTTTATTGTTAATGTTTTTAATTCTATCATGCTAGGTTTTAGATTATTTAAATTTTTTCAATCCCTGAGACAATGTCTTCACATAGTGGTTGGTGAATAAATTTATGGTTAAAACAAATTGTGTTTATTTCATTTAATAATATGTGTCAAATCACAAAGTAATAGCTTTCTATGAAAATATATTTTTGTTTGGTTCAGTTGTGGCGGAGCGATCCCTGTCTCCGGTACCCATCGTCAACCAGTTTGAGGGTCAGAACTTTGAGATCCACGCAGACCGCTCCGTGACCATGGCCGCAGTGCTGAACAAGTGCGCCAAGAACCGGCCGGAGGACCACATGATCCAGGGCGGAGGCTTTGAGCAGGGCCGCGGCTTTGAGGGGTACAACATGCCCAGGAGTAACACCGCTGCCACTGTGAGTTTTATATCTTACTAGCTGATGTGCATACCCAGCGATGCTCGTTGTGTGAATTCTAGTGTAAAGGAAAACTAGGTGCATTTTAAAGCTGGAATTAAAATTATTTTAAAGAAATGAAAAAGTTTTCCTTTTCAAGTATTTGTATCACTTGATTCTTCTACCATTCACTTCCACGTCATTCATTCTCACACCCCTTTCTTTGTTGGTTACGTACGTCACATTTTCCACACATAAGTATTGATCGTGCTGTATCTTCCTCAAGTACGAGGCGTATCCAGAAAGTAAGTGTACTGAATTTTTGTAGGTTACAAATCTTTTTATTGAAACAAAAAAATTACATGGTTACCGTAATACATATGTAAGCTATTTTTCGACATAGTCGCCATTCCTTTCAATGCAGGTGGTGAAGCGGGGTATCAACTTTTTGATGCCTTCCTCGAAGTAGTTTCCCGCCAACACCTTCGTCCACTTTTTCACCTCCTCCTTTACCTCCTCGTCGGTTAAAAACCTTTTTCTACCCATGTACAGGGAGGTAAAGAGATAATAATCTGAAGGTGCTAGGTTAAGGGAATGCGCGGGGTGGTTCAGGATATCCCATTTAAACGAAGCAAGCAGTTCCTTCGTGGCGTTGGCCGTGTGTGATCTGGCATTGTCGTGCAGCAGGCTGACTCCCTTTGTCAGCATGCCTCTCCTCTTGTTATGAATCGCCTTCCGCAATTTTTTTAGGGTCTCACAGTATATTGCAGAGTTGATGGTCTCCACTTGAGGCAGATATTCAATCAGAATTATGCCTTGACAGTCCCAAAACACGGATGCCACGATTTTCTTGGCTGAAATTGTGGTTTTGAACTTTTTGGTGGAGGGTGAAGACGTGAGAACCGTTTTTAAACTCGCGATACCACTTGTACACACTCGTACAATTCATAGCTTTATCACCATATGCAGTTTTAACCTCATTATAAACCTCAAACGGAGGTTTTTCCTTCCAAATGAGATAACGGATGACGCCGCGTATTTCGCATTTGGCGGGAGATTGGATTGACATTTTTCACGAAACGTGTTGTCGCGTTGACACTTCTCAACGTACTGACCTTGAACAGGTCTCGTTGCGGAGGGGAAGAGTCAGGCTACACGTAAGTGTAGCCAACATATCGAAAATAAAATTCATTCAGTCGTGAGAGCCTCAGTACACTTACTTTCTGGATATGCCTCGTATCCTCGATTTTTTCTATCATTCACTTCCTCCCCTTTCGTTCATCACACGCCTGATTTTACCATACATATGTATTTATCATATGTTATCGACATATCTTCCTTGAGCGTTCCAACTATTTCAACCATTCAAACCACTCTCTAAACACTCGTGGCACTAATAAGAACAAATTTTCCATAAAATGGGTCCAGTAGTTTTTGAGTCTTGAGTGTAGTTTAGTTTTGAGTCACATCCATATGTGCATAATATATTTCTAAATAAATAGATTATGATGTACTAATTATTATTAGCTTGACCAGAAACTGCAGAGTACAAAAAATTAATGTCCAGTTAACTTGTTCAAATCATCACTGGAAAGTAATAAAATAATAATATTAATATAAAGTGTCTGTGACAAACGAGAGAATGTGGTTATTGGTTTATGACCAGAACCGTATTTTAGTAGGCGGTGGGGTCAACTGGAAAAATAATCAATAGCCTTCGTCCGATTTCATCTGTATTTTTATATTTCAATATTTTGTCTTCTAAATCTGTATTAATTGTTTTTTTTTATTACAGCAGCATCCAAAAACGCCCAACTTTGATGATACTTGTTCCACTCAAATGTTCAACTTCAACGTGGCGGGTGCCAGCACGCCCTACGGTAACCAAGCCAACCAGTTCAAGAAGCCGTACATCCTGGACTACAACAAGACCCCCAATGTGAAGAAGTTCAGTATTTCGGAGGACCCCGACACGCCGGAGAATGTGCCCAGCCAACACAACGGCCTGGCCAAGAAAGACAATGAAGGGGCCACCCTAGCCGACGGTAACCCCTTGGACAATAATGGTTTATCCACCATCATGGAGACTACAGAACACAGGTTCGTCAAAACATCAATAACTTCGATAAAGCCTCACCAGTAAAACTTCACTTCTATTTACGCACCGTACACTGAGAAGGAATCATTTTCAAAACAAGCAAATACAGTTAAATTTACTTATGAGGTTCACTTTTTCAGTTATCGGAAACTGAAAAAAGCTATTTGAAATCCACAAATCGACAGCTCCTGGAGATGACAGTAACTCTGAATTTATTTTTTTTACTTCCTTCCAGTTCTGGGAGCCGTGTAAGTTAGTGCAAATTTGAGCTAAACAAACATTGTTACTCGGTGCCGTCTTTCTTGGAGCAGTGGATATTTTAAGGTCTCGCTGGGGGCGTGGATAAGTCGCACATAACATAGCTTGGGTCTTATTTATTTTGGTAATGGCTTCTTCCTAGTGAACACAGTGTATTTTATAGTTTCTTTTGTTTTTTTATATTATAGTTCTGAAACGCCATTTTATAGAGTGGTTAATTTGACTTAGAGTCGGGATGTAACAGTTTGGGCGCTGTCTGTCTGGATGTTGTAGTGTCCATTGTTACGTTTGGTGTGCCTTATGAAAAAAAGGTTTGTAGCCTTTCCGAGGGTCATTGATGAATATTAACATTTTAATGAATTATCTCATAATAATACCTCTTCACAATATTGTGTTTGTAATTCTCATTTACACCGACATTATTTTTGATAATGCTTTGAAATTTATTTTGTAATTATAATTTTTTTTATTTTAAAACTTTGAGTTTTATTTTTCTCCCAAAAGTGTGAATGTTGAATCAGATTTAGCTACTCTCTGCAGTGATGACTTGTGACTCTTTTATTCTACAGTGCTGAATGAAAACAAAAATACATTTTTTGTATGGTTTTTTTTGTTGTTGTTCAGAAGTCAATTTTTTGCATGAAGATTTTCCAGTATTTTGAGTGCAACACTACAATCAATGAAAATCTTCAGTAAAAAAATACAACAATATATATTTCCCGGTTTTTGCATCAAAAAGTGACACAAAAGCTGAAAAGAACTTAAAATTGACATTTAACGGGAACAAATGACAAAAAAATAAAACTACACTGTCTGTTTTGCTGCACCCTGTACAACCGCAGTGTAAAGATTAAAAAACAGGCCGGTAAGCACCGGGATGTCAATTTACACTGCAATATTCAGGCGATGTCAATTAAGAAAAGAAAAAAAAAATTCATCTTGTAAAAAGTTAAATTTCTTCATAAATCTTGTGTCAATAAATTATTTCGTTACGGAAATAATATAGACATATTCAGAAAAAGTTTTATCCAGTTAAAGTTACGAAACTAGTTTTAGAATGTGATAATTTCGCCACCAAATTTATTGGTGAGTATTAAAATGAGTTGAATTTTATAAATGTGCGGAAAAATGGATATTATTTCCACTGCGGAAAATACATGTATGGAAAAGAAAAAGCTTTGATTTTTCAGCAAAATATAAAGACAAAAATGGTTTTACGGTTTCGTGGTTTTCAGAGAAATATTGTAGTTTGTTAATAATGATTTTTAATTGATTATTGAGTACGTACTTAATATATAATTAAATTTTCCTCAGTTTTACACATTTTCTATTGTTTCTTTGAAAAACCATAAAAAATAGGTTATATGTACTGTGTTTCATTGTTAGGTTGCTTTTTATTAGTTTCACACTGTAGGACTAACAAGTTACTAATGGCAGCTGATTCTCTGTATCCATTCTATACTCTATACCTCAGTACTAATGCTAATTATTCAACCACGTCTTTTCTTTTAGAGCTTTTAAAAACTTTTGGTAAATTCGTCAAAGATTGTTGCACTTCGTAAATCTAAAACATTCAATACAATTACTACATCTTATGAGTATGTAATATTATTGATTATAACTTAACCTCTCAGAAAAGGACTTTTATTTACTTTGTGTTCCTTTGCGAACTGTCAAAACGCGAAAATTTTTGTGTTATTCACGAGTTTTGTTAAAAGCTTCATAACTCACGTTTTGGGAAACGTAGCCTCATTCTAAAAAATGTTTTGGAAAGATTATGAAATTCACTATCGTATCGTTTTGTTATACGTAAATATTTGCGTTTCTAAATATACATTTTCTGAAAACGTCAAAAATATGTAAAAATCGCTGACCATTATTTCAAAGCTGTGAAAAATGTACTATTTTCTGAGTATCATAAAGAAATAACACTTTATATATTGAAGAAATATAATTAAAAACTATTAGTCACCTCAAAATATTAACCGCCCAAACTAAAATATTTTTAATAAATTATTTAAAAACGCAATAAATTATGAACGAACAAGATGACAAGTCCAATCGACTTAGATAATGCACCTCGAAATTCCATAGATATTCTTGAATGCAGACGCGTAGCGTTATTCATTATCGATACTCTGTTTTTTAAATCATGGCAATCCGTATACTAGTGATGGAAATAAATCGATTTTTGTAAAATCTCGCGCGTTTATGTGAAAAGACGTACTAATGTCTTGACCGCTATTATCATATTTACGTCTTTTGACGTTCTAATGTTCCGAGTGGTTAAACAATTATTATCATTGACGTTACAATATATAGAGGCGCTGTAGAAATCTTAAAGTGGCAAGCAAAAAGTATGTCAATTGTAGTTCTTTCGATTTTGTAGTTTTATTACTTAACTGGTAAAAGGTCATGTGCTACCTATAAGTAAATTACCTTAAAAAGTTCCAAAATGCCCTCGTGTGTGATGAGAATGTGTTTTAATTACTCGGCTAACTCTAGTAAAAGCCAAATTATGAAGTCACTGCTATCGCCAACTAAACTTCAATGTTTAAAATAGTCTAATCACTCCGTTTATTTATACGCTTGCGGAAAAACAACATACAAATTAGCAGTAACAACGAGTATCAACAACAATCTCCGGTATTTGCTGTATTATGGCATGGCTCTGATTTGATCACTTGACTCAGGATGTAACTCTAGTCGGCCTTGAGGCAGTATTCGATGCAACTTTTGAATACAAAAACGCTGTCTGGTCCTATTTCATTCATACATATATATTTTTTGAATGTCTAACTTTGTCATACATGAACAACATTTGAATTAAGAATTTACTGGAAACTTAATAGTGTTTCTTATGTGTCACATTTAATCGTAATTTTTTGAGACAATAGTCAAGTGTAGATGTGTTGTAACATCAATGATTATAATAATGTTTTTTTTTAACCTTTATGTATTAGTTTAAAAATTGATTGAATGTCTCAGAACAGGTATTGTATCTATTAACACTTGTCATTTGTAGTTTGAAATTTCACCGGTTTGGCTTTTATATTTATTTTACTTTGAAATTGATTTGTGACCTTTCACATTAACTTTAAGTTCGAGTCATCCTATTACATATAAACAGTATGACAAAATAGTGAGAAGTTATTTAGAAATGGGTAAATTTTATGAACAATGACTACAAAGTCTTAAAAAGAAAATCATTTTCAGTAGAATATGTAAAATTATACAGATATTTAGTTAATATGTTATATTGAGCGTGCAAAAATGATATGTTTTGCACATAATATATGTCATTTTGACAGATCGGGCTCAAGTTCATCAGGGAGCTATCAGACCATGCGGAATACAATGTTTGCCTACACGGGCCGGGAGAGTTGCGGACCCTCCCTGGGAGTCATCAGCGAGAAGTCTCACCAGGAACACTCCACCCAGGTCAGCGACTCTAACCAGCATCTCCACCACCAGCAGCCCCACCAACAGCCTGATCCGCAGGCTTACAGGAGACAGGCGGCTGCCCCCAAAACCCCCGCCAACCTTATGAGTCGAAACTTTAACACAAATAATGAAAACAAGAAGCAGCCAGTACCTCAGGCTTCTCCCCATAATGTTAACCCACAAATATTTTACACCACAGATAACCAATTTCACAAAGCTAGCAGTAATTATAATGGCTACGCCGCTCAGCGAACCGTTGCGCAAGGATACCAAAACTCGGGCCAACATATGCAACAGGCTGCGGCCAATACTAACGGAATATACCAACACCAACAGGCGGCCTACCAGAGTCCGCATGCCAGCTATCAGAACTCTGGGTATCAGAATGCTCAGCACGCCCAAATGCCTTACCACTCCGGGTACGCTCAGGGCATGCCGAGTCCTCAGGCTGACTTCCAGAGCCCCCAGCACCCCATGCCCTCCCCTCAGCCCGGCTATGCGTCCCCCCAGCAGGGGTTCTCCTCCCCCCAACAAGGGTTCACCTCCCCCCAACAAGGGTTCACCTCCCCCCAACAAGGCTTCACCTCCCCCCAACAAGGCTTCACCTCCCCCCAACAAGGTTTCACCTCCCCCCAACCCGGCTTCCCCAGTCCCCAGCAGGGCTACTCCAGCCCCCAGCAGGGGTACGCTAGTCCCCACGCCGGCTATCCGAGCTCCCAGCACATGTACCAAGCTCAGCAACAGCAACACGCCTACATGAGTCCCCATAATCCCCAGGCCGGCTTCCAGAGTCCCCCTCAGGTGGTGCAGGTGCAGGGCTATGCCAGCCCGCACCCTGGCTTCCAGAGCCCGCAAAGCTCCCACCAGTCCTACCACCACCAGCAGCAGCAACAGCAGCAGCTGCAGCACCAACTCACCTACAACAGTCAGAGCAACAACTCCCTCAGCCGATCTCAATACGCCAATCAACAACAGCAACAGCCTCAAACTAATTATGCAAATGCTAATCACTCCCAGAACTATCCAACCAATCAATCTTACATGATGCAGAATAATTCCTATCAAGCTCAAAGCCAACCTAAAGCTCAGCCTATGAACACTTCTTACAATAATTATCCCAACAACCAGTCGCAACAAGCCGCTTACTTGAACTATAAAAATGTCCAAAATTCTAGTGTAAATGTGTCCCAACAACATTATGCTGCTGCTAACAATGTATCAAACCAGATGCATCCAGAGTATCAAAATAACTCTCAGGCAGCTGTGAATACCTCTCAGTACCAACAATCTCCTCAGCCATCTTTCCACAATCAGAGCCAGATGTATACCCATGCCGCACCTCCTGCTCAGAAGCCCACCCTCGTAGTGAATACCTCAGTACAGATGTCCCAAAGCACACAGCAGACCCACAAACCTCCTTACCAAAGTCCCACTTCCAAGCTCAGAAGTGTGCGCCACGAAGTACCACATGTCACACCCAAGTCCACTCCTCCCCCCACCGCTACCTCTCCCGCCGTGAAAACTGGATTCTCAAACCAGTATCTGAACTTCATAACGAACTCTCGTAACGAACCAAAAGACAATGCTAATACACCAAAGTTTAACAACAGCCCTAATATCTCGCAGAAGATGCACAAGAACCTTTACGTATCTAGTCCCGAACAAGGTCAAGTCCCGCCTACCACTGATCTAAATGCATCAGAAATATCTAAAGAAAATTCCTCCGTTCACACCTCGGCATCTAGTAAAAACAGTATTTATAACCAAAGCATAGCCGATAAGCAAAAAGATCAATCCAAGCGGCAATTAGATTTCGAGCACAGAGCTGAAATACAATCCGAAGACAGCAGAGACTCGGCTAGCAAAGACAGTCGCATGTCTTCTCGCCAATCAGTGCAGTCCATGAATACGGACAACTACCAAATGGACGTTGACAGCGAGAGTTCCATGGATTGCCAGAATGTGACGTTTAAATCAAATACTTCCAACACTTCCGTAGCGACTCAGGACATTCCTAGACCGGCAACTGTGGTATTCCCTAAAGTTATAGATCCATTCAATAGCGAATTGAACAACTCCCTGCTCCAGTATGTGAAGTTTCCCAACAAGAATCACATTGACGGATACGTGGAGGTGCCAACTGTATCCAAACTGCAGCCCATCAACGTCACTCAGCTGGGCACCACGGATGGGAGTTATTCCGTGGAGAAGCAACTCGGCAAAGGTGCATTTGGCTTTGTGTATCGTGGGATGGACCATACTAAAAATAAACCCATCGCTTTGAAATACCAAAAGCCCGCCAATCCTTGGGAGTACTACATCTGCAAAGAGATTCAAGCAAGAGTCACCGATCGTAATATGGTTAGTAATTTTTTTCTTTTCTTAACTTCATAAACGCTCATATAAAAATTAAAAAATGGTTGAATACTTGAGTGTTACTCATTTTGCTTATTTCCTTCCGCCTTTCAGAAATATTTATAAATAAATATATTTTTTGATTGTGGTACAACTTGCATGACATTAGCCTACAATTTTGAAGCATTGTACAAAATAAAATATAAGAGCAAATTCTAAAATCTGAAAGTTATAGTTAATTGAGTATGTATTAAAACACCGTTACAATTGCAGCTTTTTGGCTACATGGACATTGACAAGGCAATCATCGGGCGGAACGCTAGCATCTTTGTGTCGGAGTTGTCCAAGTACGGGTCGCTGCTGGACGTGGCCAACAAAGTGCGCATCGCCACGGCCAAGTGCATCAATGAGATGGTGGTCATGCTCATGGCCGGGGAGCTGCTGTCCATTGTGCACTATCTGCACAAGGCAGAGATCATACACGCCGACATCAAACCTGATAACTTCCTCCTTATGGCTATGTAAGTTTAAAGGAAGACAACATTCTTGGCTTGTCAAATATTTAACACTTAACACCATCATTAACACTTGTGTTCCAAAGGGGGAAACTACATTTCCCCCAAAATGGGAGTTTTGTGTGAAATTTAAGTTGTTTTTTTTTTTACATCAAATACTCTGTAATTTAGGTAATCCTAGAAAAAAAAATTTAAGATTTTAAATAATATTCATCAAATTCTAATGAAATTACTCTCCCCTCCCTTCTATGATTTAAAGTTTTTGAATGTCGAAAAATCATATTTTTTCTATTGATCTTTCTGTTACGTGGTGTATTTATTTCCATAACATGCTTCTTTTGTCAACAGACCACAAATGCATTCGAGGCATCCATCATTGCAGCTAATCGACTTGGGATGCGCCATTGACATGTCTCTTTATCCCGCAGGAACAACGTTTAGAAAGGTTTGTCTCATTCAAAATCTTATTTCCCATATTTCAATAATAATTATCAAGTCATCTTACATCATGTGCAGCTGCAATATAGAAATCAATGTCATTAAATGCTATTCTCAGGTAATCTCCACGGACGCATTCACATGCACTGAGATGAAAGAAGGACGACCGTGGACATACCAAACTGACCTGTATTGCTTGGCTGGAACAATCTTTCTGCTCCTGATGGGAAAATACATGCAGACAATTAACTGCGGTGGGCAGTGGAATGTTGAGAAAAAATGGCCCAGGTAATTCACTCACCATAGTTATTATCATCATAGTACTCTTTCTTTAAAAATTGTGCACTTTATAGTGATTTGTTTTTGGGGATTCATGGAGCTGGGCTCGTAGAGTGTGAATGCTTCACGGAGTAGTGGCGCAGCGCTGAGCCGTTATCTCACTCGCTTTCGTGTATTGTCCTTTTAAAACCCTGTAGATTGTTCCACATGGTTCAGGTATTATTTATTTATAATATTATATGGCCATGGGGGCTTTACATACGCATTTATGATGTACATAATTCCTAGCATTCTTGAGTTCAGTTCTGTAGTTTGGAGTCCAATATATAAGATTCACAAAGAAACACTACTGGAAAGATTCCCGTCATATTTAGCGATAGCCCATGGAACTTTACTAAATTTCTAGAATCTCTTGTTTTGACTTGACTCTATTTGACTCAAACTTTATTTTCTATTTTTTGCTGTTGTTTTACACACTTATAGCCTTATCAATAAATGTTATGATTATTTTATACAATTGATTTGTGTATATTGTGTAATTGATATAACCGTTTATGTAAAAACCTTACTAATAGAAACTAATATTTTCTCATTGAGTTTCGAAGTTTCCAAGGTATTTTAAGGACGGGTGTTTTCACAGAATTTGAACAATTTATCAAATTTCAAGGTTGATTTTCAAGTTCTGTGAAGGTTCTATTCAAGTATTATTCAAATAACTGTCAATATGCCCCGAGGCCTGAAGGGTTAAGGAATTTGCGAGAAAACTATTACTTCTCTTTTTATCTCGTTCACAGAATAAGAAATTATAAAAAAAAATTAAATTGCTTTTAATTCCCAGAAAAAACAAACAAAAAATGCATGCATGGGATCGTTATTTTTATTATCAGATTGTTCAAATAGAGTTAAAGTTTTCTTTTTTTATTAGTTCCAAATCAAATCTGATCTTATACAGTCTTTATTCAATGTGTAACTAAAACACCGTTTAACTGGGAAAGTGATTTTTTATTAGTATGGATGTTATTGTTTTATGTTTACACTTATGTTGTATACCATTATTGAACTGTCGGTATTTATTTATTTTTTGTTTTTTTGTAAATGTTTTTGTTAATCCTAGGTTGTTTGCTTAAACTATGTAAAATAAAAAAATTGTAAAAATACAGTGCAACAGTTATCATGAAGTATTTAGCTAATGCAAATATATACATACTAGTTGTACCCCACCACGTGTTGCTGGGCTCAGTCTGTCTGTGCAGATAGAGAAATAGTAACGCATATTGCTTTTATATGCAACAGATGGAGCTGTTTTTCAAAAAAACATATTTTTACCTGCCACAGGTGACATCTGTATAATATAGGTATTTTAAAACACACACGTATTCGAATGCAACTTTGTGGCAAAATTTCAAAACAATCGTTTTTTTTTATTTATATAGATAGATAAATGTAGAACCCATGAGAGATACAGAAGAATAATATTATGTTTATTAAAAAAATATATAAAATAAGATGCTCGGTAGTTAGTGGGTGTAGGTACATATGTCCGAGTCCAGATGTGGGACTGTCAGACGCTGTTCACGTCTCTCAGTATGTAATAACAATTAAGGACGGGTTGTTTCGGAGAATTTGAACAATTCATCAAATTTCAACGTTCATTTTCGGGTTCTGTGAAAGACTTAGTCAAGTTCTGTTTTTATATCATTGTAGGCTAGTTGCTTGACAAAACTGAAATAAAAACAGAACTTGAAAAAATCTTTCACAGAACTTGAAAATGAACGTTGAAATTTGATGAATTGTTCAGATTCTCCGAAACAACCCGTCCTAATACTTGGATAATTTGAATGGCGCTATATTTCTAAAATATCTCCTGATTTAAAAAGAGTAACCGTTCAATTGATTCGTGGTACGGTTTACCGAGAGTCGTACGAATACGACTCATCAAAAAGAGCTAGCTCAACTGTGCGGCTCGTTCATGAACGACTCATCACTACTATGTAAGTTCTTCCAGTTGCTAGAATAGTAGTTCCAGGTAATACAACGTTCCAGATAATCTTTATTTAACCCATTTCAATGAAACTATCTTCCAGGTATATGAAAGCTGCGATCTGGGACAAGCTCTTCATCACGCTCCTGAATGTCAAGGATAGTTCTAATTTACCAGATCTCATGTCCCTTAAGGATACTCTGGACGATCACCTCCGTTGCTCCGAGGGATCTCACATGCTGAATAGTCACCTGAGTAATATTGCAAATGTACTTAACTCCAGATAAAAGATTCTCGTCTGGTATCAAATATGAACCCCTGTATTTTACTAGACGTAATAGCTAAATGTATTAGCAACAAGCAGTGATCTAGACCTTATAGATTGGCCCTTAATAATCATCTGTGTTTTGATTAACATTTACACCGCATTCCAGATGTATGTAATTGATGGCCGTACGTGACATTATTTTTTGGCAGTTGTAACTTTTCTCTTAAAACTGACGCATACATGAATCATCACGCTGGAAGCACAAATTATTTAAACATTGTTTGTTGTTAACGGGTTTTAAATTAGATGGCAAAGTTATTGCACAGTGGTGTAGATTATTTTTTGAATATGTTTCCTGACAATTTTTCCCACACTATTATACATTTACATACATCTTCTTCCCCTTGTTGTACCCATCGTAACGACAAGGCGCCTGTTCTGTGCTACTTCAGCGGCCTCAGTTCACAGCAGGCCCAGTCTCCACGGAGTTTCTTTTCCCAACGTCTTCCCTTTGGAATAGCGCTTGGAATTTTCTGGCATTAATACATGCCCAAGCCACCTCAGTTGCGACTTTTCTACAAAGTATTTATTATTTTCTCTTGATGGAAGTTGATTTGGTTTTATAATATATTGGGAAATGCCTGTCAGTGGTCTCGCAATGGGGTGTTTTTTTATAGCATGAGGGCCAATCTATACATTCTATATCTAAGGCAAGATGATTCCATAAAATATGTATTATCAGACAAAAATATGTTTATTATTGTAAAAATATTTTATTATAATGTTTTGTAACAATATTGTGCTGCAGCTAATCTTCATTAACGTGCCGGTAGATAGATTGCGCTAAATGTATTTGTATCTGTTAGGAAATTACGCATTTCCATACAAATCCTGTTTCCCCTTTTTCTCTCTGTACGAAATATTTATTATCCATGGAAAAAAATTTTACATAATGTTGACACTAAATTTTAAAATATTGTTGGCAGATATTTCATCAAAATAAAATGACGTGCTAATATAGAAATGGGAAACGGCCTTTATATTGGAAGACTGCCTCTTTCCTTAGTTGCCGAAGAACAGTGTTAACAAATGCATATTGTAACTTTCACAAAATAATTCTATTGATCCTCGTCAAACTTTCACTGCGTAAAATTCCTTGGATGCATTAACCCGTTGACTGATAAAAACACACTGTCAAATTGTTAAATGTTTTATAATTTTGATGATTTGAGATTTTCACGGTGAAAAGTATTATCATGATTTATTTTTGGGGTATAATACCTATTGTCGGGCATAAGACCAAAACGCATCGAGCGAGCATCATTTTGGCTACACCAAAACTAAACGCCTAAAACCATATTCATTTAATTAATATTTACTGAAATACCGTCCCTAAGAGGATTGGAGTGCGCAACGTGGTATCGTTTCTACCTACGTAAACATACACTTCACCACAATCTACACATCTTCCCTGATGATGGACACTATTACGCTGTCCGAAAGGTTGGGATTTCTAATGGAAGGAGGAAGCGCACTACGGCATAATATCCCAAAAATAAATCATAATAGTATGTATTATAATTTTGTTTGTTTTGTAAGTACATATTATGTACTGTCTAAACCATGTTGTCAACTTACCCAGTGATCTAATTTCTGATATATATATCTTTTTGCCTGTGTAATTTTTATTATCGCTACTACTTTTATGATTATATTGAGGCCTAAACTGCTCTGCGAACCGTTGAAACGTAACCAATAGTATTTATTTAGCCTTATGATTAAGATATTTAAGTCCATTTTGTATTGAACTAGATAAATAATTAATCACATTCAAAGCCATCAGTCGAGAAAGAAACAAAGAACAAGATGTTATTATAAGATTTTTGTAATACATAGAAACCATATGAATTAATTTAATACCTTCAGAATGGAATATTGCTTTATGTGTTTCCATGTAAAAGTTTTTTTGTTAAACTTGGGATCTTTTTAATTTTAAGTCTACCACTGAATTGCTGTCAACTTGTCGTTCTGACTGGATTAATTACAGTTTTATTAAGTGCAGGCGGGCCGCGCTACCAATGTTACTTAAATCGTTTTTAATAACATGTAAATTCCTGAGCCGTTCCATTTTATCTCATGGTCCAGATTTTATAGAAAAGAAACCAATTAAAACCATAATAATCTTTACTTTCCGTGAGTTTTTAAATATATATATACAGGGTGTCCGGAAACTCGTAGTACAAGCGGGAAACTGGTGAATCTACATCACATTTGGAGTCGATTTTGTAGTATATATTTTTTTTATTTGAGCTTTCGTTATCGAGTAAATCGAGTTTGAAGTTGATTTTTTTTTTTTTTTTTAATCAAATTCTTATAAATTATTACTGAAGATCAAAGTACCCAACTAATTAAAACTATTTGAAAGTAAAAAAAAATGAAGAAACCCGGATTTGAAGCATTATTTTGAAATCACCCTTCATTTAACCCGGTGTAATCATAAAATATTTCTACTCTGCAGGATTAAAACATCTGTTATTCAACCCTAAACACCAGAAAAAAATTTAACCCTAAAATAGCCGAAAAATATTTTTTTTTGGTTTTTTTTTTTTTTTGAAAATGCTCAAATCAAAAAACTTTATGTTTTTTTGGGTTCCCCATGTGGTGTAGATTCTCCAGTTTCCCGCTTGTACTACGAGTTTCCGGACACCGTGTATATATATTTATTTTTTTTATGTTTCCTTTGGCAACTGTTTTATTTATGTTATTATGATTGAATTGACATCATTTTTACGCCTTTTAATGATGACTTAATGCTGTATTTATTCAACTTTTTACGACTCTGTGTGACTGCTTCCATTTAGTTTATATATGGCATCATCTTTTAGTAAATATATTTATAATAGTAATGAAATGTTATAAAAATATGCTTTTTATAACATTTAACGCTTGTTTTAAATAAACTCTTCAACATTGTGTAAAGGGGCAATTGGACTTTATAATATCATTGGTGTTATTTGTGTTCCTTTCAAACATGAGTCTGCAAAAGCACCATTATGCAGTTATGAGCGATTAAAATGATCGCATTTGAAATTTTCAGATCTTCTAATACGTAATGCATCTACCACTGTTATGTGGGTCTTGTAATTATCCAAAATCCAGAACATAGTGCATTCGTTGAATTGTAAATTTAATGAATAGCTTACTGGGGGGTGAGTCTGTATCTTTTGCGTTAGTTACGTACATATAAACTCCTGGGTAAGTCTTAAGTATGTAACATGTAACTCATTTAACTCCGATTTGACCTACATTAGCTAACTCTGAAATATGAACTCACCCCTCCCATGCCAGTCGTTGGCTGCTTTATGGTTAATGACTGGATGACTTTAATTTGTTTATCAGTGCTCCTTACAGCAGCTACAGTCATTTTTGTACGGTTCATCATACTTAAAAAT
This sequence comes from Hesperophylax consimilis, assembly GCF_061612785.1. Taxonomy (NCBI): domain Eukaryota; kingdom Metazoa; phylum Arthropoda; class Insecta; order Trichoptera; family Limnephilidae; genus Hesperophylax; species Hesperophylax consimilis. Next base: position 2,813,017 of record NC_142841.1, on the reverse strand, counting down.
CAACAACAACACCGACCTGGCAAACCTCAATATTAAATTAAAACTCGTAACTTGTCCTTGAAATGACCTATGTAATTACACCCATAGTTGTGTACAGATCTAAATACTTTACTATGCAGGTGGTCTAAGTAGGAACTAATGAATGACAAATTGTTTTTGCACTTGTAGCCCAAACAGTTCCGCTACCAGCTACACTTATACTGCCGCGGTAACTAAAAACACAGTGTTTTCCTTGAGACTTAAGGGAGGAGGCACTGTGTTTTTATTTACCACAGCAGTATAACTATACATCTATAAGTAGTGTTCAATCGTCTGTCTATTGGGTTGGCTATTCACTTAACAAAATCGGCATTACGGTGATCAAATTGTATTTGATAAAAATGCTACAATTATTATACTTTAACAATGTAATTTAGTTTTATTTCCATCGTCCACTCTCACTTTTGGATGAAATGTTATTTTGTTTTAAAAATGCATTTAGTATTAATTTGACGGCTGATTAATGTTTTTGAGCAGTCGGAGTACTGCATCACAACACTGTAAGATAATGATATACTAATAGTCGACTGTATCATAGCATATTTTTCTAAATATTGGAATTCCGCCGGAATATTAAAAAGGTCACTGGTGTGGACTTGTCTTCATTGCTAGTTGTTTTTTTTTTTGTAAGATATTTCTATCATTGTATAGAGAATAGTGTATAGTGATTAACAATTTTATTTGTAATAAATTATGTTTTCATCAATTTTCTTGTTTTTCTTCCTTTGATTTTTCTGAAAACTTACCATCCTTTTTCTTGACTCTCTCCTCTACTATCGGAGATTGGCTTCAATCACCATCCTACCACAATTGAATTTGTGCAAGTCACGCTGGTTTCAAAGCCAAATGAGAACAATTTAAAAGTCTGTAAATCACCTGAAGGGTGCTTCATCCACAAATCTTAGGTTTTCTATCTGTGTAGTATTACCAAAAGAGGATAAAGGCTTGAGGAGGTATTTATACAGCGGTAGATTGAGTATTAATTGTTGATAACAAATTTGGGAGGAGGGTGTGGGTACTAGAAGTGTGTCTTTCTGACTGGAATGAATCTGATTTCGAATTTGAATCTGTCTAATATATAGACCAAATTGGGATTCACTCTCACTTGTTCCACTGTGGATGGATCTGAAATGGACGCCAGAACCAATAATGCTGGTTGACAGAAACATTTTTGAATAGGATAGTACATTATCTCGTAGTCAAAAGATAGCAAGAAGCATTGCTTTTTACCTTACCATTGCTGCATGGAGTAAATTTGCCTTCCAGCAAGCTCACGCCAACGGCAGTCCGTGCGAATTGGGGTTGCCTAATCTCACTGGCTACAGACGGTTGGGAGCAGTTGGAACTCCTGTGCAGTTTTTAAAAAATGTTATCCCCCCCCCTCACACTTGACCAGTATTGGTTCAGATTCCATGTCTAAGGCAAATAAATCTGATGAGTTCATTCACTCTTGTAATTCCCGACTCCTATCGTCCAGCGAATCCATTGAACGAATTTAGTAAGTCTGGCGGAATGACATATTGAGTTTGATTCCATTGGTTTCGGTGAGTCCGGCGGAACGACACAGTTAGTTTTGATTCCACTGGATTCGGTGAGCCCGGCAGAACGACAGTGAGTTTGATTCCAGCGGATTTGTTGAGTCCGGCGGACAGACAGGAGCGAAAGGAATCAATGAATCAAGTCCAATCGGCTGAACTCTGAATCGGATTTGAGTCCGTAAAATGAGTGAAACGACTCACCTCTGACGGGTACCACCACCCTGGGAACCATCCAATGGTTAACTGACACCTCTGCCACAGGTCACCCCAAATGGTTCACTATGCTTGGTGACTTAACAGGGGTGCTGGGCTCAGGAGATGAGGTTCTTCCAGGCCTTTGTGACAGATGCGCCGGCCCGCCAGCTGTGTGGCAGGCCGGATCAAGATAGACCCTTTTACCTCTCCAGTCGGACTCTTCTCGACGCATCGCCTCGCACCGCAGTGGGAGGGATGGATTCGTACGCCACTCCTGGACACACTGATCACCAGATTCCTGCCTACCTCTCATACCTTTTTCTTTCCAGGTCTTCCTCTCCTTCCTTTCCTTACAAAGACCCTCCACGTAGCAAATAAGATATATCATTGTAGAAATATATTGATTGAAATAAAACAATAACTTTGTTTGTAACCACGATTTATTTATTTTAATTTTTTTAATGCCGACCGGTATCGCTTAACTCAAACATCTTGAGAGTAAAAAATGATCAAAAATTTACAATGTGCGAGCTTATTAATTAACAAGATGTTAATTTCACTCTCTCACTGTTCCTTTATAGAGAGAAAGACAGAGGTGATACCCTCTATCACTATGTAAGATGTTAATTTCACTCTCTCACTGTTCCTTTATAATATGGTTTGTCTCTCTCTGTATGTATATAAGCTCACACATTGTAAATTTTTGATCATTTTATACCCTAAAGATACTTCAGTTATGACTTTATTTATTATACTGTTATACTTGGTGGAATTATATATTACTAGCAGTTAAAAACCCGCTCCGCGGGTTTTTTTCTGCTAGGCCCTGCGGGCGGCTCTTACTTGGGCTTCGCCCATTTTAAGTGATATTAACAACAGTTACATTTAATAGATAGATATTAGAACATTCACAGAGAGAGGGTGAGTATATATATTGTTAAAACACGGAACAGGAAGGAGTTAATTAATAATAACATTCTAAATTTACGCATAATAAGAATGACAGTTGTTTGAATAAATGAAATTTTACGTATTTGTGATGGATTATTTCAAATGAAACACTATTATTGACTACATGTCTACAACTGATATTAACTGTTATCTTAGGTACCTAATATAATTAGCTCATAGGAGACTTGCAGTGCTTAAATATGTGTTACAACCGTCAATGTCTATAAGTTGAATCAATATCGTTTAGTTTGTCACAATTAAAGATAGTTTTAACAAAGTTGACTTAAATAATAGATTATTACATATTGATTAATTGTACCCGTGTTTATGAATAAAAGGAGGGTAATTGTGCGATGACATTAGCAGTCGGTTTAATTAAAAGGTGTTAATTTTACTCCAACTGGTGGTAATTCTTTACCTACAACTGTTACTTTATCTAATAAAGTTTAAAGCTAGATTATATATACACCTTCATCAGGAGAGTAAAAATCTATATATAAAGGTAGATTATTACAATATAGCGCCCCTGAGGTGATATCTCACAAAAGCGGCGCTATGCAAATTGTCCAATAAATAAATAAATATAATGTTTACATTTTATTGTGTATACACCGAAGTCAAAAATTAAATATAGATTGCAATTGGGAAAGAAGAAGTGGAAGGAGGGGGGAGGAGTAAGAGTAGGCTGGGTTTATAATAATTAGGAATTACAATATCGTTAGACGGGAAAGACCAGTTGAGTGGGAAAATATTTAAAAGAGAGTTTATAAAAAAATTCTTGTTAATTATATCTGCTTTTATATTAATATGTTTCCTCATTTCTAAAATTTCAAAATTATTTATAGTGAAGTATTTTAAGACCTGAAAAAAACAAATAGCATATAACCATAAAACAATATATTCATAAGACAAATAGCATTAAATAACGGTTATTCTAATAAATTGATAGTTGAAATACTAAATAAAAAAATTAAACACATTCTCTTCAAACGGTCTTTCTAAAGATAGAAATAAACAATGGCGTAGAATTCTGTTTGTGGATAACGATACTTCTAAAATTATATATATATAAACAATCCTGGTACCATTCAACTGGCGTTTTACACTAATAACAATGAAGAAATATATTCTTAATAATAATGATAGCAAAATTCAAACAAAAAAAACAGGAGTTTAAAAACTCAATTGAGATGATTGTAATTTCTTTTACAAAGGTAGAACCAATAGAAACTTTGAAGTCAGAACTAAAGAATATCGCAGGGCTATAAATGGAAATAGTGAATCTGAGTTTGCAAATAATCTTTTAAATAATGATCACACTTTCGATAAAAATTCAGGTCTTAAAATACTTCACTCAGGATATAAAGCATCGCAAATAAATAATTTTGCAATTTTAGAAATTAGAAAACCTGCCAATATAAAATCAGATATATTTAATAAGAAAAAAAAATATAAAAAATAATGATAAATGCCATTACAAAGTGATAAGCTTCCAGAAGAAATCTTCTTATAAAACGCTTGTTAATGGTAAGTAGTCAAGTATTGTTAGCTGCATATTTAAATATTCGCGCCAGGCATTTGGTTCGTTTTTAAACCGCCAGAGGTGCGCTCTGTCGGCCATCTTGAAGAAACGCGTGAATTTTTATAAACGTCAAACATAATCACGTAACTGTGGAGAATTTTCATTGTAATGTAATTAATCCAATGGATTATGAACTTTCTAAAACATATTTTCTTCGATATTATCCAAAAATTATATGAGCAGAAACGATGCTTATGAAGAAATCTCGTATTATTATGAGGCGATCCTATTTTAGTATGGAATTGTGTCTTAATATTCAAGTTACCCGAAACAGACAATTTAAATTTGACCAATCAGAGGGCCTACACCGTCCAGACGCTGGGACAATAATACTATCAGATTAAAATAGAAAATAAAACATTTTTTAACTTATTTCCACTTTTTTATTTTACCACTACCGGTTTCATCCTATTATGGACATCTTTTGTAATAATAATAATAATTTTATAATTTTGTATAAATTCTGTAACAAAAGAATTTCAATTGCCAGCCTGAAGATGTCCATAATAGGATGAAACCGGTAGTGGTAAAATAAAAAAGTGGAAATAAGTTAAAAAATGTTTTATTTTCTATTTTAATACTTCAGTTAAGCGAAACCGGTCGGTAATAAAAAAATGAAAATAAATAAATCATGGTTACAAACAAAGTTATTGTTTTATTTCAATTAATATGTCAAACCACAAAGTGACTGCATTCTACCTAAAAAAAAATGAAAAATAGAAATATATTGCATATATATTTGTACAGCAGCCTAGAGGTGATTTTACAAAAACAGTGCTATACAAATCATCCATAAATTATTATTAGTATTATTATCCCCAAAGGTCCCAACTGTCGAGTGTAAAAAAAAACATGTTTTGTAAAAGAATATTTATTAGTAACAGTCAATCAACATTATTATTTGTAAAAATATGAATATTTAACTATCACAATGAATTTACTTTTGACCTTCTATTCTCTTCTTCTTTCTGTTTTGATATTCTTGAAGATTATCAAACTTCCTTTTGTAAAGAACTGAGATGTTGTCTCCTTCTGCATTATTTTCCGCATCGCCTTCCTCGAATACTTCACAGAATCCCTTTTCCACTGTTCCATCATCTTGAAGTTTCCACTCCTGCAATTGCTGTTTTTCGCCACTGAGATGTACCAACAATCTGTCTTTTAAAACAACAAAACCAGCAGGACAATCTTCCAGAGGTACACTGTGAACACACTTGTATTCCAAATCAAATCCTTCTCCACTTATTTTGTATATAACAGCAGATTTATTCAGATGCAGAGAAACAGCTAACAATGAAGAATTATCATCAAGTTTACAGCAGGAAGCATAGTCGATAGGAAGGCAATCAATCTCCACGTCTTCAATCTTCATAACTTGTTTGAAGTTGTCGAAGACTGTAGACTTATTTGTATCACCATGCACGTTGATCACAATTAGTTCTTTGCCGAGAAGATAGTCCCAAATTCTAACAGTCCCGTCGCCCGAGGTGCTGATCAAATACTTTTCATGGTGAGGAAGAAAATGTATCGAAGTTATGAATTCTCTGTGCCCCAAACAAAATGCTTCAATGTTATACGATCCCGGATAGTTTGAGACTTTGATTTTTTCGTCTCGGTCACATGTGATTATGTATTTATTATCTCTGGTCATCAAAATGTCGGTTAGAAGGCTTAGATGTCCAAATACTTTCTTTCCTGGATCACTTTGATCTTTAGTTTTGTAAATAAGGACGTCTCCTGTTTTGTCCGCAACCAAAACAAATTGAGAATCAAATGAAAATACTACCTTGCTAGCGGCTCTTGGCAATTGGTGCTTACAAATCAATGTAAAGTTGTCTGTGGAGTAAATGTAGAAATCTTTGGAGGACGTCAGAACAACCAAATATGCACCATCTTCGGAGAACGATATATCCTTTATAAAGTAATTCGCAGGTTTAACGGAAGGCTGCTTATTTTCACTGATTACACCCTCACCACTCGTAACCTCAAAGGGGGGCAATGTGTTAAAAGGTTGCGAAGGTGAATTCTGCCATTTCACTTCTTTATTTGTAGCAATAGCTAATAGTTTTCCGTTCACACTTAACAATGGCATAGTGTCAAGTTATAAAATCACTCTGAAAATAAATAAAACAATGTTGCTGTCGAAAACCGGGCACAACATTTGTAAGAAATGTCAAATTAAAATGTGTCAAACGATGAAACGATAAACGATTTCAATAAAATATCTATGATTTCTAATCTACACTATACGATCGGTTTTTATCTTTTCAACATGCTAGAATAGTCCTTATGCATTTTACGACAATATGGTATTTGCTTAGTTGCTTAAAAAAAAATGTGAGATCCTTTTTTTATAATATTTTGGGTTCCCTGATATTTCATCAAAATTAAAATTCAACACACTTTTAAAAAGTAATATAGAGTTAATTTTTCGAAGAAAATTTCTTCTGAAAGCTTATCACTTCGTGATGTTGTTTATTATATTAAAACACAAATAACTTTGTTTATATCACTTTAATATTTCATGAATAAAGTTCTCGTCGGTATATACTTGCTCATTTCGTTTTATGAACAAAGTTTGAACTTTGTTCATGAAACATGTAGAAGTTATACATATCAAAGTGATGTAAACAAAGTTATTTGTGTTTTAATATAATAGAGTCATTTAAAGTGATGAAACAAAAATTAGGTTTAATAATTACATTTGAAACCTATTTAACCTAGTTTTGGTTTCATAACTTTTCATGACTTTATACCACTTTTTGTTGGTGTGTTGAATTGTCATTTTGATATACCCGGTCACCATTATTTTGTAGTTTGTGATCGCGAATGTAAACTTCGCCCGCGTTAGTGAAAAATATTGTGGCAAAAAAATATATTCATACAGATCACAGGTTCCCAACTAATAAGACGCGATCTACGTAAAGGATTTTCCGTGGGGTCACTGCCCGAAAAGGTAAAAAATATTTATTATTTTTCTTTTATTCCGCTTCACTCTACGCAATATTTCACTTTCAAATAAATGGATTTAGCTTTATTAATTCAAAACATGATTTATTATGTCGGGGGAGACGGAAAAATACGCACTTTTAATTTTAATTTTGTTTATTGTCACTTACGCAATATGTCAATTAGTATGCTGCGGCGACTATGTTCATATCAAGAGTTGGATTATATTCATAGTATCGTATTAGAATTAAATCACAAACCAGTCTATAAAAACCTAGCGTAGCCCACAAACTACTTGAAAACTGGGATATAACTCTAAAGGGGACGCGAGCAGGCGTTATTAAAGGTTCCCCAACATTTATAATAACTTTTAGTAATAATATAACTAAATTCAAGTATTAATTCAAAGTAAACATTCCATATTTACCGTGAAGCGGAATTCGTAACCTTCACCAAATATTTTGTAGTAATAGTATTTTTAATCCAACTGTTTCTTAGCTCGTTACATATTTGTTGAAAAAATGCTCGTTGTGAACCGTTAACTAAATTTAGCGGACTTACTTTTTTGCAGGGGCGTATAACTCTCGCATAACCTTGTAACCCTGATGGGAGGAGTTATCCTCAACCCAAATTCTTATAGACAAAGCTGTTGTGGCTGAAAACTCAGATCTCATTGGCTCAGAGCAAAAATTGTATCTTGATCTCTCGCTCTCTACCGTAGCGACTCGTGTAACAGAAAGAGAAGCTAAGCATGTGTTATGCTCCGATAAAAAAATAACGGTAATTTCCAAGACGTCATTTCGCAGATTGAAGTCAGTTGAAGGTTTTTGCGTAAATATTTTGAATTTTCTTTCACCCATCTAAAAATAATGTTGCGTGCTAGAATTCTTCAAGGTGATAAATTAATGCCGTGTTGTGTTAAAGGTTGCTCAAATGGATTCGATAATCCAGTGCTAGGAAGAAGCAGCAAGAAATACGTTTGTTTGTGTGTGCCATTTCGCGATTGAAATCAAATATACGGTACTTTTGGGATTAAAAAATAATGCGTTGCCAACGCTTAATCTTCCAATCATCATAAAATATCCGGTCTATCTCCACCAATTGAAAGAAAGACCCGATCACGTTGTTAAATACAGGTACTAACCTCTCGTTCTTTGATACAATGTTCATGATTCCTGAATGTACTTCATTGGCTAATAATTTGATTAATTTTCCTTTTCAGACCTATCCGTATTCCGACGCGATCTTATACCACGTATTAGGAGACTAAAATTGCTAAACAAAGCCACGATTACATCAAACAAGTTCATTTCAACCTCTCCAGAATTACATCATGTAAGTACCAGTATTTTCAATGATGTTTGCTGACGACAAAGCTGTGAAAATTATATGAAACCCTTGCAGGAGAACTTGAATAACTTCTAGTGCTATTTTGTGTATATATTCTTGTATTTTTGTGCAATGTCAAATTAAATCCTATTAAGTTGTTGCAGTAAGACAGAAATCCTGGGTTCGATTCCTAGTTGAGACTGTTACTTTTTATTTTTTTGTGTCTTGTTCTGTTTCATGTTTTGTTTAGATATATTAGTATTATCTTCTACTTCAATGATAAATCATTGCTCAATACATCGGTTGTACTGACCCTGTTTTGTATTACTGTCCATTGTCTTTTTGAAAATAAAAAATATTTTGATGTGTGCATAGCTGTGGGTTTTTTTTATTTTCCTTTTCCTGCATTCCAGTATTTTTTATTATGTAATTTTTTTGGGCTAGTGAATGAACGATGTCAGCTGGGTGCAGGTATATTGTCTATGTTTGCTCTTTTTTTAAATGACCTTGAGATTTCTTTATGGTCCACCATATATTTACCTGTCTGGACCAAACGACCGTTTTATCTGTGGTCGTCTGTGGTTAAGGGGGTGACAAAATGGCGCCATACAAAAAGCCCGAAGATATCGATCTAGAGAGTGGTTTATTTATGCTTTTTTGCAAGGCGGCCTGGAGGAGAGTGGTATATTTATGGGTATATTTATAGCCTGGAGCGACGAGTGGTACGCTCGTTTCGAAGCGTACGTGTGGAAGGACTTGATATTTTATCCTTGAGAATGGATTTTTATTGCTTGTTATTGAAATCGTAAACAAGAAACTAATTGATTGTCGACAGTGATATGAAGTTAACATACGACAACTCGACCGCGAATTTTCAAACTTATTAAAAAAGTAAAATATAAATCACTACGAAAACTTACAATATAAATAAATTTATAAAATATATTTATCATACACATCACTCATACTGGCAAGGGGTCAAAATTGAAATTAAACAAAACACGGACTGGATAATGAAGTTCCTTTACCGTGAGTACGAACTTTTCATAAAGTGTTGCCATGGATAATATACTTTTGCATCATCTGTTCGGAAAAGTAATATTCCTACCTACACATATACACATTGACAAGTGAAAAAAAGAAATATCTTTTGTGTTCGCAGTTCGCCAGCCATATTTGTTATTGTCGTCGGTGGGGGAGTTCACGGGCACGAAATTGGATAGGAGAGTTGGATTCTCGCGCTAATGAGAGAGAAATTGTTGGAAGTCGTCATATTTCAGATCCTAGATGGTATTTCGGATGTTTGAAATGGTGTATAATGAGTTTTCACTAGTTTGAACGCGTTTCACGGATATAAAAGTCGATAGGGCGAAATTGTTCGTCCCATAGTGACCTGTATCCTCGATAAATAGTTTGAAAGTGGCGGGCGCTGCGCGGAATAATGGCAGGGCTGGGGCAGGGCGAGGACCGGCTCTGGGCCGCATGGAAGACCCGGTGCTGGAATGGGAAGAAGGGGGTGGGGATCCGTCGAGCTTCGACGACTCCGATAGGTTCGAGGAGGACTCTCTATGCTCCTGGAGCTCGGAGCCCGAGAGCCTGTCCAATAACTGGCGAGGCTGGAAGAAGCCCCCGGGCGCCCTGAGCTCCGGGGGCCTCGGAAACTCCAGGAAACTCTACGAAGGTTAGTCTATCAACTTCTTTGTGTTTCGCTTGTTTACTGTTGTACGGAGCCAACATTTTCCCAATGCCGCGATTCTAATATCTGTTTGCTGAAAGAAAATATTCAATTGTAGTCGTGTTTGTGTCATGTATGACTTCCTGATGGACTCCATTGGATCTGGTCACAAATTGGATGTTTACAAAATCCTTTGTTCTTATGTGGTAGGCCTGGGTGAATGTACTTGTGTGCTGCATTATTTGTGTGTGCTAGTGAGCAGGTGTTCAGCTTGTTGAACAACAAATTATTATTGTTTTTTTTATGTTTTCATCCGCAATCCTCTAGAAATGCACAATATAGCCCAAATGTGTTTAGAAGAGTTTTCTATTTCAGAATAATTTGCGTAATTGTTAAATGCAAACAAAAGGTATAAAACAAAAGCAAAATAATGGCTGCAGAGATCATTATTATTATTGTTGTGCAGCAGGTTTCTAGTTTCAGCTACCCACATGTCCATTTTTATGCATTCACTGCAACATAAACATCAAACACAATTTTTAACCCAAATTAGCTTAAAATACTCATATTTTGAGTGTAAGGCAAATTTTTGGTTGCATTCATATATTATCTTAATTTTTGTGTTTATACGAAAATTAAAATAGAACAGAATGAAGATAATGGCCACAAAATGGTCACAAATAATCCCCTAAAATGGTCACAAATAATCCCCTAAAATGGTCACAAATAATACCCCAAAATTTATCATCCAAAAATGAGTTGCAAACTCTCTATAAAATGGACATTGTTCTATGAATTGTTGAATGGAATTCTTTACCGACTTAATTTTAATTATTCACAAAGTATTTATAAATAGTTACTCATGATTTATTTTCAATGGTTCAAACTCTGAAATGTTTTTTTTCTTCATATAACTAAATAGATGTAACCAAAATTCAATTAAAGAAAATAATATGGCTTTAAGTTGTTTTTATATATTTTTTGAAATGTTCTTTATTTTGTATTTTATATTATAACATTTCTGGATTTTCGAACCACCATACCAAGCCTAGGCACACATTCTATGAAAAATATACAAGATGTTAAATAAAAAGAAAGTTTGAATGTGATGACCATTTTCAATGATGAAACTAGGAAGTATAAAGCATTGTGTGAATAATATTCATGTAGGTACTTATTAAATATCACGCATGGACTATGATGGAGCACCTCACTGAATTTTTCATGCTAACAAACAGATGACCGTCATGATGATTTTAGAATCTAACCGATTAGAAAACACAGCGGCCCACTCATTTAACCGCTCTCGTTAAAACCAGAGATGTGCAAAATGGGTACCCAAAACCATTTGAAATGCAAAATGGAAATGGGTCAAAACTTTTCCATTTGAAAATGCAAAATGGTTTTTAGAAAAGCATTTCAAATGCAAAATACCTATTTTCAAAATGCATTGAAAATGCAAAATGGTTTCTCAGGTCAAACAATTAAAATAATTATAGTTTTTTTTGTCAATTACAATTTTGTCATTTAATAATGGACATCAATGTAGAACCAACATATTACATGATGGTAAATCCAAAAACACCACGACTACAGATTATGAAACCACAAAAAATTTGCGCGGGACTTATGTTGCCAACGTAAAAACATAGAAACTGCTATCTAACATATATTACAGCGTCATGGCCCCATGTTCAGTATTTGAATCAGTATTTTTTGTAATGGTATCACTCAATTGCCAGGGCTCCTACCAGGGAGTAACTTGACAAATGTAAATTATCTCTCATAGCGAGGTTGAGGACCGACTGATATTTGGGGCTTATGAAAAAAAGATGAGTGGAGATAGTAGGAAGAATGTTGCAAAAAAGCATTTAAAATGGAAAATGCATTGAGAAAAGCATTTAAAATGCAAAATGCAAAATGATTTTTAGAAACGCATTTAAAATGCAAAATGGAAAATACCCATTTTGCATTTTGCATTTCCATTTGAAATGGATTTATTTGAAATAAAGCACATCTCTGGTTAAAACCAGGTTACATTGTATTATCCTCTGACACCAAACCATATTAATTATACATAGTCAATTTCCTAAAAGGGTATGGTTGGCAGTTGTTGTTAATTATCTGAACAATTCTTGTCATGTTAAATAATTCTTGGTCTTAAAGTCAAATATTATGTAGAAAAATCATAGTGACCGGTCAGTGGCTGAGTTAGCATCGCATTTGCGTCCTTTTTATTTTCACAACATTTCCGCTTACTGTGGTGGTAGTAGAAGATTTTTTAAGTATTGTCAGGTTATTCGTAACCCGGGAATATTTGTCTTTCTTTAAAAAAAAAACAAACTTGGTCATAGTCAAACAATGTTATCTACAAAAGACATACAATTGATTCTGGATCTTCAAGTCAAACAACGTTATTTACAAAAAAATTGAATTAATACTTAGTCTTAAAGTCAAACAACATTATCTACAAAAATATACAATAAATTCTTGGTCTTAAGTAAAACAATGTTATCTACAAAAACTATTCAATTAATTCTTAGTCATAAAGTCAAACAAAAAAACAAAAGACAAATCATTAATTAAATGCAGTTATGCAGAAAGCATACAGCCAAAAAAACTCCAACCGAGATACAAGAATTTTTGTCTAAGGACTGAAAAATCAAATCTACCCAACACCTAGAATGTTTTTTGTGGACTGGCTGGTTTCTGCACAATTACGTCCAATTAGTATTGGTACGATTTTTGTAATTATGTTTGTTTGACTTTAATACCTAAAATTTATTATTGAATGTTTTTGTAGATAATGTTGTTTGACGTTAAGTCTTCACTGTGTTCTAAACCAAGTGACTTTTGATGCCGGCGATCGGCTTTTTGACTCCTCAGCATCCTACTTTATGGTGAGTAAGATTCTTATAATAATGATTAATTTCCATTCCAGATAAATCGGCAGTCCTGTCGCTGACAGAGCTGTCAGCGCGATGCGTGGCCTCACACATCCCTTTTGAGCTGGTGGAGCAGGTATTCCCGCCCGTACCCGAGCAGCTGCAGCTGCGCATCGCCTTCTGGAGCTTTGCCGACAGCGAGGAGGATATTCGTCTCTACTCCTGCCTGGCCAACGGCTCCGCAGAGGAGTTTCAAAGGGGCGACCATCTCTACAGGAATCACGCCGTCAAGGACCCCCTGCAGATTGGTGAGCACCATATTGAGGCTTGATTTTACTTTGTGGAGTACACACAAGATAATATTTCCTTTTAATTCATTCCAAAATTGCTTGAAATGGCTTTAGCTGTGTTTGGTGTCAAATCTGAATAGCTAGGTACTTCCCAACCTTCCTCTGCACTCACTTCTTACCTCACTCCCTTCAGCCATACAACATACCCAAATTGAGGGTTCCATATTCCCACTGTCTCGGGACAGTTTGGCGCAGTTCAGACTCTTGTGTGGTATTCAGATTCAAATAAAAGTTGAGCTACTGCATAGATTAAAGAATACAACCAAAGCGAATTCTTCCATCACTTTTTGCATGACAGGTATCAAGTTTGTCGCAAGTATCCTATTTTTCTTTTGGTGCCTCGTCTGATCAGACGTTGGCTACTGGCAATCTTCACCTGCACAACCGCACTTGCACCAATCACATCTTTTTGATTCATTATCATGAACAAATCGATTCTGTCAAAAATCATCACACAGTCCAAGACAATCAATTTGAAAATCATTCAAAACCGTCAAGCCGTCACGTCATTGGTTAGAATTCACTCGAAAACGTCTATTCCCAACTCTGAGAAACGTCAAAAAAATATCTCGCATTGCTTGACAAATGGGATATTATTTCCCATGATACATTGTGTTACGTACTACCTAATATTATTTGATATCCACTGGGAACTGGGATTACGCAATTATTCTTTGCTAATTTTGTTTTGGTTCGGTTCGGTTTGCTTTGGTTCGATTCGGTTCGGTTATGTCAGGTCAGTTCAGGTCAGGTCAGGTCAGTTCAGTTCAGGTCAGGTCAGTTCAGGTCAGATTAGATTACATTAGATTAGATTACATTAGATTAGATTAGATTAGATTAGATTAGATTAGATTAGGTTAGGTTAGGTTAGACTAACCTAACCTAAGTTAGGTTAGGTAAGGTTAGGTTATTTCAGGTTATTTTAGGTTAGGTTAAATAAAATAATAATAATCATTATCATAATAAAACCTAAATAAAAAATTTACGCTTTTTAAATAGGCACTATTTTGCCGGAATATTAAATTAGATTGATGATTAAACACAGCGTATAGTATGGCTTCCGGCAATGGGGGCTCCACTCCCAGAAATGGGAGTATTATCTATCACAATGGTGTGTATTATCTACATATTTTATATGAAAAATATTGTCTACAGTATATATATATACAGTCTCACTGGCTCCAGACGGGAGCAGTTGGGACTCTTGTGAGGTATTCACTATAAAAAAAAAAATATATATATATGTCGGTCGCGCAAAAAATTAAGACGGGATTTGCAGGCGAAAAACGACCGCTCCGCCCCAAGGTTTATTTTCGGTCGCAAGGTACTGTGCCCGAGATGTATGAAAAATTGTATGGGAAATTCAGCCCCTATTCGTTATTCATTTGTTCCGACGAGTTTGAGGTGGTTCACGAAGTCGACCTCTGTCACCCGTATTTTAGTTCACTTTCGCCAGCCCGACCGCCCAAAAGTTATGTCGTTTTGCTTCCGAGCCACGAGCTCTCAAGCGCGGGTGATGTGATTGTTTTTTTTTTTCAATAACTCCATCGTTCACTCGGTAACGAAATCCCGTCTGAAATGTGGACTCTGCAGTTAAAACTTTTGGAAAAATTCTTCATCCGAAGGTTTTGAAACGTTAATCAGCCGTCGTAAATATAGCTCTTCGTTAAAAATGTCTCACAATACCGGGCCAAAGTTTTGACGTTTGCGAAATCATCAAAAAGAATTTTCAGTTCAGTTCCAATTTCACAATTTATAATTCCTAAGCTGGTGAGGGGTGGTTGAAAAGAGACCGCTTAAACAAATATTATAAATTTTTTGCTATTATTAACTAAAATGATAGATTGATGTCATTTCAAGTCAAAAGACGATTTAAAAAAAAGTTAAAAGTTCTGTGCTAATCTGAACCACTTTTGGTGGTGTTACTCGCGTTAAAAAAATATTATTTGAATTACATCAGCAGATTTTCTGGACGCTTGTAAGAACCATGTCTTTTCAAATAATAATACAATTAGGTGCAGGTACCTACACAGATGGCACTGGGTAGGTAGGTAGGGTAGGTACTAGGTAGGCAGGGAAATTGGGTCCACCTAAAATGATAAACATTTTTCATTTACGTATCGAAAATTATGTAGGTAATGCTTCATTCACATTTTGACATTTTTTATCATTATTTATTTATTTACTAACAATAATTTTATTATTGATCCCATTTTTGTTTCTTTTTGAGTAGGTACCTGCTCGCGTATTGTATACGAAACGTTTTTTCGATAAATTTTTAATGAAATTAAGTATTATTAATTTTTTCTCCTTAATGATAATTTTTATAGCGCCATTTCTGCGTAAAATCACCTCAACGACGCTGTTAAAATATTATTAAAAATATATTATTTAATTTAATAACATTTTTTACTTTTTTCCCCTCATACGGGTACCTGCTTAGATTATTGTATTTTGGACATCCAACCGAGTATAGAAGTTTGCAAGGGAAAAATATTCAAAAAATATATTTAATTAAATAAAAATTAACATTGCAGATTTGTTTTTATTTTGTATTAATTCGTAGATAATTTTTCTGACACACATTTTTTGCTTCATCCACATTCAAACATCAAATAATAAATGTAAAAGTAGATACAGTCCTTGCCTCGTGCACATAAAAGCAACATCCAAATTAGAATATTAAAAAATAATCGACCGGTCGGTGGCCGAGTTGACATTGCGCTTGGGTCCCACTCGGGCGTAGTGTGTTCAATTCCTCGGCTGGCTAAGTCCTCCATCACAACACAAGCAAAATTTTCAGCTAGTAGTGGTGGTAGTAGGAGATTTTTTAAATATTGTCAGGTTATTCGTAACCCGGGAATGTTTGTCTTTCTTTTAAAAAAAAAAAATAAATCAAAAAATAAATTTTATTTATAAAGAAATTTCAAATTTCAAATAGTTATTAAAATTATCATATTTAAAAAAAAAATCATAATGCAAAAAACTCAAAATTTCAAAAATATTCAACTCGCAGACATATGAATATATAGACTAGAAATTAAAGATGAGGGGTGAAATCAACTGTTGAAGAACGAAGGGGGTAAAGCTGACTGTGATTCGTCAATAAATCAATCTGACAGTATATAGGCATCTCGCATTATAATATCACCATTTAGTTCTTAAAAGTCAAATCTGCTTTTGAATGAATAGACATTTTTACATGGGAGCGCAAATTACTCGCCACGTTATGAACAAATATGCCAAGTCTAAATTCGGCAAAAAAAATTTCTTCTATTTTCAGAGTTGAATATTTTGTTTACGTACTAGTTAAGACACTTTTATAAGTGTTCATAATTTACTTCCCAGTAACATCGATGCGCACACTTGAGAATCGCTACATTCGACCAGATGTATCTCGATGTTCTACAACTGATTCATATTATACGATGTGAATAAGCTTAAAATGATGCTTACATATGGAATGCAATACGACAATTGGGTTTATTCTCTTTTTCACATCTATTTTTACAAGTTTTCATATCACAAGCCACTATTTTGCCGTGTTATTTCGTAAAATGCCTCGACCATAGCTCGACGCTAGTTCGAACAAGAATGATGACGTCACATTCTCAAGATTCACGGGAAGCCATACGCGAGCCCAGCCGGCTCCAATGGAACCGGTATGGGGAGTGGGGAATAATACGCTTTTAATCACTTAGGGCAGGTCTACTAATATTCATATGTCTATGATTCAACTCAATGATTATTATTGTTACCAACTCGGATTTTGTACATTAGAATAGAGTGGTGTACTAGGTAGGTAGGTACTGTAAATAGGAACTATTTTTTATTAATTATTTAATTAATAGAACTGTGGTGTACCTGAGAGAGGTATGGAAATATGCGCTTTGAGATGGCTGTACCGATTTTAAAATTACTCTTTCTCAGTGACGTTTCGCATCAATACACACAATATATCAAAGTTGTAAATGTGGGTTTTATCGTGTATCAGTGTTCTATTTATTATGGTCGTATGTCTACATTAATTACAATAAAAACTCAGTGGAGTAAAAAATAATAGTCTATTATTTGATAATAAAAAATATAAGTCTGGGAATGGCATACTAAGGGTAGTTTTAGACGTGTTTGATAGCTGCTTTCCATGAAATCACACCATTTTGTCTATCATATACCGATAATAGTTCTTGGTATCGTGACGGCTACACCAAAAGTAAATGCCGATAATCATTAATTTAACTATAAATTTATTATGTTGATTGTAAATGATTACATTCTTTTCATCTCCAGGTTTCCATCTATCGGCCAGCGTGCTGATGCCTGAGCCGCGGGACGTGTTCAATGTGGCTGTGACGTTTGACCGGCGCAGGATATCTTCATGTAATTGCACCTGCCAGTCCACGGCCTACTGGTGTTCGCACATCGTAGCAGTGTGTCTGCACAGGATTCACATGGTAAGCTAATTGCGCAATTAAACAGGTGCCACTAAGTCTGTGTCCTAAAATAACAGTCGTTGCAGGTTGTAATAATACACACTTTTAATATTAATAATTATTTAAATTTATATATTTTTGTGCAAGAATGAACCAAATAAAACATATTTTGATGACAGGTGAGAACTGAATTTGTGATGAAAAATGCTTAGGTACACATATTATAAAAATAACAGGAAATTAGGTTAGATTATGTGACCTAGGAAATTACATTGTAGTTAATAAATGTCCCGCTGCTTGTGGGACATTAATTCCCATCAACTTTTAAAATATTCATATTTCCCTTTGAATTTAATGAAGTGATGAGACTCTCTTTATGTATTATAAACTAATTTAACTTATTACTGTGCAAAAAAAAGAAGAAGAAGAGAGAATTATGAAATTTGCATTTGTTTGTCTTGACATAAAACTGCATAAAAGCCGTTATGGTTTTGAATATTTAAATTAATTCATTTAGGCCACAGGTCACGGTCACAATTTTATTAATGTGCATACTACTTAGTAAGATTAAGTCTTTTGTGAATGTTTTAACCGCTTTTCGAATATTTATACACACACTGTAATGTTTTCTCTTTCAACAAATAGATTTGTGTAGCGTACACTTGTGGCAGAAAGATTTAAAAGAATTGTCAAATGCTTGCGAAGAAGTCATTAAAAGTAAAATCAGTCGAGGTAAAATTTCTGCACTGGAAAGTTTTTTTTTCTGTTGATAAATTTTTTTGTTTACTCGTGTTTCGTTTTGTCAGCATAATCAATCATGTGTCTCAAATACTGAATAGCTTCGTCGAGACAGTTCATGCAATGCACATTCCCAACTAGCAAATAAATAATGAAAACATCAAGCGCAAAATAAATTTATGAAATCAGAAGTATTATAATATTATATTCGGTCATTTCCATTACTGTTTAGCTATTGCTTGATACTTGACTCACTTCTCTAGCTCATATGTCGCTCTACCTCTCGGACTCTGGATAAAACTATTGAGACGTACCATGAAGTATATTGGCTTGGCCACCAGTTTCCTCTTTGAATATCTTGTAATGGAGCATGCAAGGTTTCGTGAAATAAAATGCCTACTTATGTTCGGAGTTTGGCGAAGAACTGAATTGTATTATTATTTCTGTTCTTTTTTACACTAACCTATCTCTTATTCTTCCGCAGTCTTCGCAAGTGACCCTACGCGCCCCTGTGTCAGAATCTCTCCAGCGCCTGCAACGGGACCAGCTGCAAAAGTTTGCGCAGTACCTGATCTCCGCATTACCGCAGCAGATCCTGCCCACGGCCCAGAGGTTGCTGGATGAGCTCTTGTCGGCGCAGCCCACTGCCATCAACACCGTCTGCGGGGCGCCGGACCCCACTGCCGGGGCTTCGGCCACCGACCAGACCTGGTGGTACCTGGATGAGAGGACCCTGCATGACAACATCAATAAGATACTGATAAAGTTCTGCGTTCCGGCCCCTATTGTATTCAGGTAAGAATTCAATTATTAATGGATCAATGGACCTCCAGAAAGAATGACAATACTTCAGCTTGTTATAAAGATGGAATATCTTACATATCTACATCCATCACTCAATGAGCGATGGATGCAGATGATGCGGCCACCTCCCTGATGGACGGTTTAATTTAATTTAGTATAATTGTTTTTATTGTATTACCTATTTATATGACTATTTTATTTTTGATTTATATTTTAATTTTATGTTTAGGTACCTGCCTAATATATATTTTTTTCTCTTGTTTTATCTTATTTCCATTTTTATAATTTTTTACTTTATTTTATTGTTTCCCTGTTTTACTGCATTTCATGTAATATGGCAGACTGGGATTGCACTATCCTCCCAGTCCTGCTGGATTAAAACTTAAATAAATAAATAAAAAATAAATATACCATGTTAAAGTTTTAATGAAATCAAACAATAATACAAAATATTATTATATTTATCGAATAAGGTGGCGCTCATATCTGATGTCACAATAACTTTAACAGTAATTGAATAGTTTTTAATTTAAATTAAGTTGAGTGATTTACATAGGTAGAATCAATGACATGTGGTGGACTTGACAAGTCTATTCCATGCATCCACTACTCTTTAAATTGATTTACATTGATAGAATCAATGACATGTGGTGGACTTGACAAGTCTATTCCATGCATCCACTACTCTTTAAATTGATTTACATTGATAGAATCAATGACATGTGGTGGACTTGACAAGTCTATTCCATGCATCCACTACTCTTTAAATTGATTTACATTGATAGAATCAATGACATGTGGTGGACTTGACAAGTCTATTCCATGCATCCACTACTCTTTAAATTGATGTACATTGATAGAATCAATGACATGTGGTGGACTTGACAAGTCTATTCCATGCATCCACTACTCTTTAAATTGATTTACATTGATAGAATCAATGACATGTGGTGGACTTGACAAGTCTATTCCATGCATCCACTACTCTTTAAATTGATTTACATTGATAGAATCAATGACATGTGGTGGACTTGACAAGTCTATTCCATGAATCCACTACTCTTTAAATTGATTTACATTGATAGAATCAATGACATGTGGTGGACTTGACAAGTCTATTCCATGCATCCACTACTCTTTAAATTGATGTACATTGATAGAATCAATGACATGTGGTGGACTTGACAAGTCTATTCCATGCATCCACTACTCTTTAAATTGATTTACATTGATAGAATCAATGACATGTGGTGGACTTGACAAGTCTATTCCATGCATCCACTACTCTTTAAATTGATTTACATTGATAGAATCAATGACATGTGGTGGACTTGACAAATCTATTCCATGCATCAACTACTCTTTTTGCAAGGAAGTGTCTCCTAGGATTGGTTGCAAAACGTGTTTTATTAATTTTTGTTGAATGTCCACGGAGGTTTATATTTTTGTTGAAGGTGAAGATTTCTTGGATGCCAGGGTACTACAGGGTTTTCCAATAAGAGGTGTTATTTTGAATAGCCCGCTATTTCGGTAGATGTTACTTTTGAAGCTGTCATTTTTTGACATTTAACAAGTAGAAACTACGCCATTAATGAAAATGGAACGATACACGCTTCAACAACGCATTGAAATTATTAAAATTCACTCAGTGAATCAAATGCAAATCATTTTGAGTGATGAGACCCATTTCCACCTCGGTGGCTTCGTCAACAAGCAAAATTTTCGCATCTGGGGCTCGGACAACCCAAGAGTTGTTGTTGAAAAGCCTCTCTATCCTCAACGTGTGACTGTTTGGTGCGGTTTATGGTCCGGCGGAGTCATTGGACCTTACTTTTTCGAAAATGAGGCTGGAACAACAGTTACGGTGAATGGATTGCGCTATCGAGAGATGATTAACGATTTTTTATGGCCGCAATTGGATGGTATTGATCTGGACAACTTTTACTTTCAACAAGACGGCGCTACGTGCCACACAGGCAACTAAACCATTGATCTTTTACGGTTGAATATCAAAATAACACCTCTTATTGGAAAACCCTGTATAATGTCCAGATCGTCAACAGTCTCAATCAAGTCACCACTTTCTCTTCTTTCTTTTAACGTTGGTAATATTAGTTCTTTGAGTATATCTTCATTGCCTGTCTTTCAAAGCTCTTTCAAAAATATGGACTCCATATTTGAACAGTATATTCCGGGAGAGGTCGCACATACGTTTTGTATATTTTTAACATCAATTCCGTTGTTTGGTCAAGTAGGCTTTCCTGATTAATAACCACAAGTTTATTGTGACCAATCAATCAATTTCTTTCTAGGTACAATAATGTAATGTATTTAACTACAATTAAATTGTAGGTAATAGGCATTAAAATCGCTTGACAAACAGTGTCTAGAAACGTTTGATATCATGCACAAAACTGTTTTTTTTTTGTATTTTACCCCTGACAGGCTGCGCCTTAGTGGGTTCCCATTATTCTTATTGATATTAATAATATTGTATGTACTTAATGTGAAAATTGGGAAAAATAAAAATTTCGCTTAACACAAGCATCATCAGGGTACAAATTAAACCAATCGATAAATACTTTATGTATACTTATGCAGGGTGTAACAGCACATCACATGTCGCTGCTGATCCACACTGTTACGTGTTATCTCTCCTGTGTTGAAAAATATATTTTGATTTTAATTGAAAAACGAGTAATCTGACAGCAAAATGATATTTAAATTTTTACTCCAAATATGCTCAGGAATCGCTGGTTAAAATCCTTTGGGTATGTCCTGTAACACCCTGTATATATGTACTTATAGAGTTAGACAAAATATATGTCAAAATTACATGTCAAATATACATGTCAAAATTATTCCTTGTACTCTCAGGCGTTCCACAGGGCTCTAATTTAGGACCGCTCCTCTTTCTAATTTTTATTAACGATATTACAGAAAATATATATTTTTATTTTTTTTTTTATCTTTTTTTATTTTATTGTTTATTTGCAAAAACAGTATGAACCAGAACATTGCAATATCGATAATTAACATTTACAAAAAAGTGAATAACAAATAGGTACATTTACAAGTGGGACAAAGAAAAAAGTTTCAAATTTAGATTTACAATTTTAAGTATTGAATAATAATATTTCACGTTTAAATACGTTGTAGGACATGTGGAAAATATCCACATTTCCTGCGAGGCAGTTAATTAACCTAGTGATTCTTCCCAAGGGCATCGCCATTGGTAAGTTAGTTCTGCACCTAGGAAGAATCAAAAGCCTGTGTTGGCGGCCTCGCGCGAAATTATCCGGGACATAAAATCCTATTTTAGCCAGAATGTCTGGTATTGATACTAAACCGTTTAGTAGCTTATACGCCATCAGGAGTAATGCAACATCCCTTCTGGAACTAAGGCTGCATATACCCAGCATTCCCGAGATAAATGCTGTTGGAAACAGCCATGGGTAATAACCAAACTCTCATGTAGAGGTATCGTAAAAACTTTTTTTGTATCTTCTCGACCATTAGTACATAGACAGTGTCCTCTGGCCCCCATACCTGAGATCCATTCTCGAGAATGCTACGCACTAAGCTAAAGTAAAGCAGCCTTATTACTGCAAGGTTGGTCAAGTCTTTCGAATTGTGTATGACAAAACCCAACATCTTAGTGGCTGATTTACAGATCTTTTCAACATGAGCGTGAAATGTTAAGCGAATGTCGTACACAATTCCCAAGTCCTTGCAAGTCACCATGTGCTTCAGTGACGTATCTTTCATTTTGTAATTAAAATATATGGTCTTGTGTGCCCTTGTAAAGCACATCACTGAACATTTTTGGAAGTTGAACCCAAGTTTGTTATCAATACTCCAGTCAATAATTGCATCGATATCTTCCTGGAGCTTTCTACAGTCTTCTATCGATCTTATTCTCAGAAAGAGTTTGATGTCATCGGCAAAAAGTAGAAAACGGACGAATTTAATCTTTCCCTGAATATTGTTTATAAAAATTAAAAACAATAGGGGTCCTAAATTGGATCCCTGCGGCACACCAGAATTTGTAGGATATGCATTAGAGTTGAACTCACCATAGGACACGAATTGTTCTCTTTCACTCAAATAGTTACAAAAGAGTTTCAATAAGTTTTCCGAAAAACCAATTTCTTAGAGCCTATTTAGAAGCACTAAGTGATCAACTCTATCGAAAGCCTTTGCAAAGTCATGGTAAGATGCGTCAACTTGCTCGTTGTTATCGAGTGCTCTCGACAAGTAATCTGTAAATACCATTAAATTTGTAGTGGTTGATCGGCCATGTCTAAATCCATGTTGTTGTTCGATCAAGAATGGTTCAACTTTGGTATAAACATATTTATGGATAATTATTTCCAATAGTTTAGCAGGTGCGGAGAGAATCGCTATAGGACGGTAGTTGGTTGTTTGATACTTGTCGCCATCTTTGTGTAAAGGGGTGACTTTCGACAGCTTCCATAATTTAGGAAAAATTCCGTTTTTAACCGTAAGATTAAATATATATAGAAGTGGCTTACATAATGGTTCAGAACATCCCTTAATAATAAAGGGTGGAATGAAATCAGGACCATACGATGTTTTTGGTTTCAATTTCTTTACTGCTAAAACAAAATCTACAATATCAACGCTATGAATAGATATATTTTGAGCTTTTGTTGATTCAGTCTGTCTTGGAACATAAGATTCAAAATCAACTTTTTTTGAATTATATACGGATTGAAAATACTTTGCGAAGGCTTCCGGTATGTCGGATCCTTTGTGTGTGCTATCATTTAGATTAACATGACTTAAGAAACCTATATATTCTGCATTCCAGGTCACTTCTTTTTGCTGATGACCTAAAACTATTCTTGGAAATTAAAACTTTAGAAGACTGCATTCGACTCCAATCGGACATTAATAGAATTGTTGACTGGAGTAAACGGAATCGGATCGAATTCAATGTTTCTAAATGTTTCATTCTTTCTTTCACAAGGGCACGTCATACTTGGTTTTACCGGTATACCATGAATGCCCGAAGTTTAAAACGTGTCTCCACTATGAAAGATCTTGGCATCATGTTTGATAGTAGGCTGACATTTCATACTCATATCGAAATGACGTGTAGTGCTTCACTGAAAATGCTGGGCTTCGTCCTACGCACTGCGATGAATTTTAGAGACACCCGGGTTCTCTAAGTGCTATACATTGCGTTGGTTAGGAGTAGGCTTGAGAGTGGGTCGGTGGTTTGGAGCCCACATCAGGTGAAGTATTCCCTTATGTTGGAGAGAGTGCAGAAGAAATTTCTGAGATTCCTCTACCTGAGGGAGTATGGCTACTACCCGTGGCTCTATCCTACTGACTTTCTCTTGGGCATGCTCGGTATGAACCATCTACGGGTCAGAAGAGATGTGCATATTGTATCACACTTCTTCAAACTGATTCGTGGATGGTTAGTAAATCCGACTATCATGGAGAGTATTAGTCTCTATGTTCCTGATGGTTATCTCCGTCACCGACAGCATAGACTGTTTTATCTCCCGGCCTGCAGGACTAACTTGCCAATGGTCATGCCGGTGGGGAGAGCAGTCTTGCTGTTGAACAGAATTAATTCGGATATCGACATATTTAGCATCGGTGAAGCTGCCTTTAAAAGGCAAGCTCTATTGATGCTGGTATAGTTTATACACCGTTTACTTATTATGTAATACCATTTTACAAATGTACTTAAAAACGAAATAAAATGTAATTTTGTAATGTTTTTAAAGGAATAAAGTAATTGAATAATTGAAATAATTGAATAACATATAATAAAGTTTTTTATTCTATGTTAGTCTATATTATATAGTATTCTTTTTGATTCTTGAACTTCAGCAGCCCCTGTTATGTGTAGCACATAAGCCAAACACAAGGTTTGGAATGCAAAATGTACACGTTATTAACAAACCGAAATTAACATAAAAACAAAGTTTCACTACACATTTGAACAAAACTCTCTTCAATAACTGGCGCTTACATAATAACTTACTGTATTTATCTCTCTTTCTGCAATAATTATTACATTGTCTAGGTTCTGTAGTGTTCATAAGGGAGTATTATTAAATCTTCTCAATAGGTTCTGTAGTGTTCATAAGGGAGTATTTTTACATTGTCTCAATAGGTTCTGTAGTGTTCATAAGGGAGTATTTTTTACATTGTCTCAATAGGTTCTGTAGTGTTCATAAGGGAGTATTTTTAAATCGTGACATTTCTAATTTGATTTGTTTTTTTCAGTGACGTCAACTACTTAAGCACCACCGCCCCCCCCGCTGCTGCGGAATGGTCTTCCTTGCTCCGACCCTTGCGAGGAAGAGAGCCCGAGGGTATGTGGAACCTGCTGGCCATCGTCAGAGAGATGTTCAAGCGAGGGGACCGCAATGCGGTGCCACTGTTGCAGATCATCACCGAGGAGTGTATGGCTTGCGAACAGGTAAGTACATAAATGCTTGTTAAATTAGTAAGAATAAGAAGGATTACAAGAATTACACAAGTAACAAGAAATAAAATAAAACAATTATAACATTTTGCTTGAAATAAAAGGAGAATTTTAAGAAATCCCGTAATTAAAGAACTACAAAAATAACATAAAAATAGATTTTCTGATCAATACATGAAGTCACTTTTCAAAAACATTGATAACCTTTTATTTATTTTCTTTAATATTTGTTGTATCTATGTATTTCATTTTTGATTTAGATTTTCATTTATATAAAATTAAAATTGATTGTGCGACAAAACTGAAAGTGTGGAGTTCTCTCTTTCTAACACTATTTAAATCATATATCTCACCGTAATACGAAATGAGCATGAAATTTAGTCTGTATCAGGCTGAGAAATACCTTCCAGAAAGTGTCTACGGGTGTTTGATGTTTGGGAGAAATATCTCCCAAAATTGTTCTATTGGTTAAAAGTTTTAACATCTTCTGTGTAAGTAACATAAAGTGTTAAACTCCTCAGATCCTGGTATGGTGGTACAACACCAAGGTGTCCCTAGTGGCCTACGGGGCTAACACGGCGGGGGCCGGGCGCGGACACGTGGGCTCGGGTGGAAGCGGCGGCGGTGGCAACTCACACACGTCCCAGCACGCGTGCTCGTCTCTGTGTGACGAGATCGTGGGGCTCTGGAGGCTGGCCGCGCTTAATCCCGGCCTAGCACCCAACGAGAGGGATCTGCTACACGCACAGTTTACGCACTGGCATCTCAAGATATTGGAGAAGGTTAGTGAACACACTTCAAATATATATATCCTTTAAAGCAAGAAACATAGGCTCCGGTAGGAGGAGGAGGTACAATATAACTCAACATTCTAAAAGCCAACCAATCGGTTTTACCTTTGGGCTAACTCTAGGGTGGTTACTTGTTTGGAATTCTTACTTGGTGAATCTGTATAATGTTGAATTTTTATTATCATTGTTTTCATGTTAAATTAATATTATTTTCTGTAGAGTTATCAATTATTATTATAATTATAGCAGCCACTTCAGGTTCTCGCCGGAAGGGGGAGTTCTAATTCCAAACAGACAAACATCCCAAAATCATTAATCACACCAAAACTTGAACCTTATCTATGCGGCTGTTGCATATCGTCGCTGTGAAATCAAACCGGCATATCTGAAAAATGCTTGTCTTTCACCAGAGCGCTTTAAAGATTTCACATATGATATTTTCCTTTTAACGTCCGTTTGGTTCACCTCAAAGCCACCTTATGAATAAATAAAATTTAGACGAATACTGCTTATTGAAGTAGTTATTGCAAATAAATCGAAAATTGCTTAAAATTGAGTAAAATGCAGATATGCCAGTATGGCTTTAACCCTTTCCTTCCTGACGGTACAAATTTGTACCTGTTGATTTCCTGCCTAAAATCTATGCCGCATTATCGTCTATACCTTTGCTAAGCCTGACGATACTTTCTAGTACCGTCTAGCTAGCCAATAACAGCAAAGTATCTGACATACGGTGATTTGGCGCCAAGTAGGGCAAATAATAAGTCTTCGCAACGACGACCGTAATGCGTGGTGACGTGCTGTTGTTTTAGAAAATATTTAAAAATAGTTATTACTTGGTAAGTGCCATTATTGTTTATTACACTTGGAAATTAAGGTTTTGTTTATGTAGTAAATGTGTTTTTAGTGCATAATTCTAGTTATTAGTGTTTGAATAACTCGAAAAATCGTTAAGGACTAATAAGTACCGTCAGTAACTTCTTGTTATACTTTATTTGTTTGAGACATGAGTGAAATTTATTATTTTTATATCGAACAAGTCCACGAATGCATATGAGACAACAATTTTTTTTTTGATTTACTAGATTCTTATATGCCTTGAAGAGGTGAATCATTTAAATTTACTGAATTTAAAGTTATTGTTCTTTATACAAATAGAACGGCGTCATATGCGCCTCGCAATTTTTACCTCATGTGGGTATTTTAAAAATAATTTTTTTTATACAATCGTCCCGTACAATTTTTTTACGCTTTTTTCAGGTCTTCGAAATGGATATTTCAAAAAATAATGCTTTGATTGAAGCATTACTTTTAGAAGACCTTCCGGATTGCGATGCGAATTCAGATGTGGAGTTGTCTGACGAAGAAAATATTGAAAATATGCAACTACATACATCTAGAACGTTTGATCAAATTTTCGAGGAAGCGTTGGAAAAATCTTTAGATCAAGCTGAACTTGAGGTTACAAATGAAATCGAAGAAAAAAATGGAGAAGTAAGTCAATGCGCATTACCCTCCGGTTCTTCAGAAACTGTTGCTTTGATACCATCTAAAAAGAAGAAGAATATTGAGCCGAATCGTAAATGGAAAAAACGCGATTTAGAAACTTATCTTCCAGAATATTCTACAAATACGGGTGTGGTCGAAGAATGTTTTGCTGGATGTAATACACCCACCGATATTTTTTTAGTTTTCATTGATGATATTCTGGATATAATTATATATCAAAGTAACTTATATGCAGTCCAACATGATAAGGTCCTCAACCTAAAAAAGGAAGAACTGATGGCTTTTATTGGAATGAACTTTTACATGGCCTACAATACTAGACCTTCATGGACAGATCATTTTTCGTCGGCCCCTGATTTGAACAATCCTTTGGTAAGCAAGACCATGCCCAGAGATAGATTTGCAATTATTTTGTCCAACCTCCATTGCAATGATAACTCTCAACTGCTTCCTAACTGCAAAGACAAACTATACAAAATCAGACCTATAGTTGATGCTTTGAACAAACAATTTCAAGGGTGCTACCACGGAACGAGAGAAGTGAGTGTTGATGAATCAATGATAAAATTCAAGGGAAGGTCAGTCTTGAAACAATATCTTCCGATGAAACCAATAAAGAGAGGCTATAAGCTATGGTGTCTGGCTGACCAAAGAGGTTTTATAAAAAAATTCATGATTTATCAAGGAAAAGACGAAGTAATGAATGCAAAATTTTCCGATTGCACTTTAGGAGAAATAGTGGTTTTGGAATTGACAGAATCTGACTGGGGGAAGGATAAAGTAGTTTACTTCGACAATTTTTTTACATCGGTAGCTCTACTGGAGAAACTGAAGACTGAAAGAACTTACGGATGTGGAACAATGAGGGTTAATCGTAAGGGTGTACCCAACAATCTGTTAGCTGACTCTAAATTGAAACGTGGAGAATGTGACTATCGATTTTCTAGTTTGGGCATCGGGTTTTGGAAATGGAAGGACAACAAAGTCGTAAACATTGCTTCGAATTTTCATGGCAACGAAGAAGAAACTGTAACTCGCAAAGAAAAAAATGGATCCAAATCGACAGTATCTTGTCCAAAATCTATCAAAGACTACAACTCTTACATGGGCGGTGTAGATACAGCTGACAGATTGAGGGCCTTGTACTGTGTAGACCGAAAGTCTCCAAAATGGTGGCACAGATTGTTTTGGGGAGTTCTGGATATAGCTTTTGTAAATGCATATGTTGTTCATGGGCTGATACTTGAAAAGACTTCTGTAAAAGAGTTTAGACGGTCAGTTGCACAAGGATTGATGACAAAAAAAGATCTTGACAAGAAAAAAAGGTTATCGAGGGAAAACCAACCCAGCCCTGGCCCATCTAAAAGGCGCAAAGCAAACTATTCGACATTGAAAGATGTTAGGTTGGGTAACAGAGGCATACACTGGCCTACTTTTGTAGAAAACAGAGGCAGATGCGAAGTATGCAGCATCAAGAAGATACAGTCAAAGCCTCACTCAAAATGTTCTCACTGCAATGTATTCTTATGTCTAAATGAAAAGAAAAACTGCTTTACTGAATACCACGAGATTCATTTTTAATTATTTATAACTATTAATATTTATTTAACGATTTAATTAGTTTAAAAAAAAACCTATGTTTTAAAAGTTCCTATTATACACATTACTATGATACACAAAGTTCCTGACGGTACAAATTAGTCCAGGTCACAGTAATAATACCTAGAATGCAAATAAAAATCTAAAAAAAATTTATGTGTTTCCTTTACAACATATTATTAAGAATCTCATATAAAACCATTAATTTTGTACTTTTTTCTCATAGCCGTTAGGAAAGGGTTAAAATCAGTGTAATATTTGCTTTTGTGTCATAGTGGCTTCTTCTTTTGGAACCTGTTTTATATATAAAAAAAGGATAATGTTGTCAATGAAAAATTAATTTATTGCTTCACAATTTTTTTATAAACAATTAACATAAAACTGCTCTTCCCTTTGCTGATAACTTCAAAGTTTCCCAATCGTTTATGGAAATCTGAATAAATTGACGGTATTATCCCGGCGGTAACTAACTTTAGGATACCATTTTTCTTCTTCTCATCAATGGTCTCTTGGAATAAGCGTGCATCAGAACAGGATTCACGCTCCCATTGCCCCATTTATTCCTTTTCTTCGCCTCCTCCCAGGCATGTGATCCGTAGGATATTTTGAAGTAAAAGTTGCCGTCGTCTTTAATTACTTTAATGTCCAAAATTGATAAAATTACCTGGGGGTCCTTCAGAGCTTTTATATCAAAAATTCCTCATGACTCAACTCATGAACCAGGTAAGGCTTGCCACTTTTCTTTGCCGTTTTCATGGCCATGGCGTATTGGGAAGGTAAGTATATCGGTCCCTTTAGGAGTGCTCTTTTAACTTATTTTTCAATGGTTTAGTGAGCCGAATCCACCTTGTTTTGGTTGTGGCCCTTTACTAAAAATTTGTGAGTGATAGATTTTATGTTTTTTAATGTTGTAACAGCATATTTGTACATTGCCATCATAAAGTTATTTTTTTGTTGTCCACATACACATTTGGCATATATGCCGGTTTGTTTTAGTTGAGGCTGCTATAAACGCTTTTGTTAAGTGCAAACCGGATTATCTGCCAATAAGTCATACAATAAGTCATATCTGGGTAATAATAAAAATGTACTATTGTGAGATAATTCAGTTTTACTTACATGATGGACGCATTTCCCCCTTGAAAGTTTTAAAGCAACTGGCGTATTGCGAAATAGGTCTGTCTTCTGCTAAAAAAAGTGGCGATTCCCGCGTAAATGCATACCGGCCCAACGCCATCTGACAGATTTTTATTCAACTATACGACATGCCGGTTCGACATAAGA
Organism: Hesperophylax consimilis; assembly: GCF_061612785.1. NCBI lineage: Eukaryota > Metazoa > Arthropoda > Insecta > Trichoptera > Limnephilidae > Hesperophylax > Hesperophylax consimilis. Next base: position 2,781,894 of record NC_142841.1, on the reverse strand, counting down.
ATAGAAGGGAAAAAAAGAAATTTTTTGACACCAATAACTCAAAATCTCCATTTTTGCACATATGCCGGTTTGATTTAACAGCGACGATATGTGATGCATCGGCAATTATCCCATATGTGATTGACACATATTATTATAAGCAGGTAGCATTTTGCTGATGCTCTCACATTTAAGTTCTCAATAAGTTTAATAGTAATTAATTAAGTTAATTTAAAATTAGTTAATCCTTTCTTCTCTCCAAATGAGAATCAAATGGAGTTTAACCCTTCAGTACTTTCATCACATTTGTTCAGTTTGCAATGTTTTCTGTGTATTCAAATTTTCCGTAAAAACAAATACAGTTTTAGAAACTAGATAAAAGTATCCTGTATGTGTTTAAAATAAACATATTTCTAATTAAATTTTAATATCAAACGTGAAAAATGTTGTCAAAAACGCTTACCACATTTTTACTTAATTGTACCTTCACTTTTATTTCGTTCATATGATAAAAACATAATTTTAAAGTTAAACCGATTGTTACGATAGCGGCGCGAAATATGAATTATTCATTTTGGCTATTTTTAGGATTTTATTTTATCATTATTATTTTTCAACCAATGGGTTGTAGCATTATTGAATTGGGGTTGCATTGCATATGAGGCAGTATTCTAATCAGGCTGTTATTGAAATTTTTTCAGGTGTCTAAGTCCCGGGCATCGCACTCTTTCCCCGGCATGCTGGGACGCGGTGCCTCAACGGGGCGCGCCCTCTGCCCCCCGCCAGGGCCTCCCTCCTCGCCCCCCGGCTGCGAGGCCTTCTCCGGCTTCCGCCCTGCCCTCGAGGCCTGTTTCACCGACTGGGATGATTACCCGCTGCCGGGGGTAACGTACGGCGGCGACACCAGCCCTGCGTTTAGATGCCCGTTCACCTGCTTCAGACATGCAGACGGAAATAAGGACGGCAATGTCACGCAGGTCAGTAATCGTAACATTATTATCTTCGGTGGTACAACCCTTTTAGAGTGAAATTCCTGCTCGAGTCCTTTATGACTTAAGATGAGATGTTGTCCTCCACATCTGCCAGTTACTTCACTTTTTTGTACATCGCATTGAGAAATGTTTATTTTGTCTTAGATAGGTTAATTTCATCTTGAGAATAGAAGTTACTTTAAATGCGCCAAATAAGAAGTGCAATAAGAGTATTTAACACATTTCTGGCAGATATTTTTTTACGCTGTCACTGGACGAAAATAAAGGTCCCGCGAGAATTTATTTAATTTGTTTTTTAAATCGCTATATCTTCGAAAATAATTAAAATATTTTTATAAAAATTCTTCGTACATAGTAACTCATACTCATCCTTTTGTTGAAATACAGGTGTAAACGAAAGGCACGAAGATAAATATAAAAAGAAGACTTGCATTACGATTCGATAATTATGTACATATAGTTGGGAACTTTACAAAGAGATTGGTATACAATATTCATATATGTAGTAAACATTGAATGATTCCGCTTTTTCTGCCATTGAAATGAGGTCGGCGCAAAAGGTAGAAAAAAACCCTTCCTGCCGTTAAGCATCAATCGACCGAACGGGTATAACTACCTTTCCCGGCCGAAGTGTGTTAATATTGGAATGGTAGGATCACATAATTTGTTGGTGGTGATTTCAAGTGCAGTTATTAGAGTATTGCTACAGAGTGCGGATACTGGAAACATGAAAATTGGTTCCACTAGTTGATAGCCGCCATACAATTTTATGTTTATTTATAAATGTGCACATTATTTGTATCCAGGTGAACTCTTCCAAGCCAGTATTAAACAACGAGCTGGGTCTCGCATACCGCCTGTCCGCAGCGCAGCAGCGAGGTCGCCCAGCGCGGGGCCGGCAGACTGCGCCCCCTCAGCAAAAGTCCATAAGGAGATTTATGCACCTCTGCTCCTTCATTGCTGATGTAACTATCCTTTTACTACCTATTTAGTAATGAATATTCACTTTTGGAGAAATATTTTAAATGTGTTTAATTGCAATATTGACCCATTAGGATGTTGTTTATCATCCTTTTGGCGTATCTTGTGGTTATCACTGACCATTTTTTGATAAAAAACAGAATCAATATAAAGTACTTTTTGTACATCCTGTGAATATTTGGTTGATATTTCATATTTTTATTTTGCATTAATTTAAAATTTATTTTCGTAACGAATTCATATGTTTTATAATTTGAATACAGGATAATTCACTCTTGAGAGGCAATCAAAACTGTGGTGATGGAAATCGCTCCAGTGTATCTAGTGAAGGTTTTTGTGAAAATGACGACGACATCCTCAATGACTCTCTCATTGGTGTCCCTGGGTTCTCCAGGAACGTGGAAACAGACTCCCAGGAAGGAGGAAGTGATTCCAATTCCAGTTCCGTCGGGAACAACCAGGAAGGAACGAGCTCCGGGAACCGAAGCGGAGAATCCAGCCAAGAAAGCGGTGATTGTAACTTAAAACTTAGTAATTACGATTTATCAAATGATCCCAATCAAACTAATAATGGAGCTTCCACTAGCGCTACGCAAGGACAATCCGACTTAGTTAATAGTATGCAGAAATGTGCCGTAACCGAACAGACTGTTCCGCGTGTGTCTGGCGAACCAGAGATCACGCGGCGGGCGTCCAAGGACGACAGTGTGTCCAGTTCCGAGTCACAGCAATCAGGCGACGAGTGCAGCATGTATTACTACGACGCCAAGCATAGCAGCAGTAAGAGTGCCAATAGGAGTGACCAAGACAAGTATTACGACTGGTGCGACGAAAAGACAGGCTTCGAGACATATCTACGGTTACCCTCTGATGCTTGGGAGATACTGTTTGCGCGTGCTGAAGGATTATACGCGCACGGACACAGCGCAGAGGCAAGAAGGCTGGGCGTGAGACTGGCGAGGGAGTTGCTAGCGCGGCCCCCGGAGCTGGTGGGCCGGGGGGAGTCCCCGGGAGGTTCCAGTATCCCCCCTCGCAGGAAGGGGAGAAGGAGTGGTACCTTGAACCCGGCTTCACACAAGCTGAGTGTATTGGCCTCTGCAACGCTCGCTCGCTGCGCTTTCCTTTGCACCGTAAGTATATATCATCTCCTTTATTACATAACATGCAAGCTTTATATTATCATGAAAACCCATTTTATTGTAATGGATACCATTTATACCATTTATTTTATCGTAATGGATACCATTTTAAAAACATTTTAACATTATCTATAAAGTGGAAGGTCTTTTTGTGGAATGGAAGGATTGAACCTGAGTCTTGAAGAGACCCATGTTGTTAGGAGGGAGGAAACACAGAGGCTGTTAAATCGTTCCACATTTGAGCTGTTGAACTCAAGAACGAGTCGTAGAAACAACCCTTTCTCATGTGACAAATGTCAACTGTGTACATGTTTCTTGGGCATGTGTTTCTTTATACCTAGCTGTTTCTCTTAAATAACAAGATATTTCAGATCATTCACTGAGGCTGATTTATTATAATATTCCCAAATGTTTTAAAGCCTTTCAGTGGCTGAGTTGCCATCGCGTTTGGGTCTCACCCAGGCGTAGTGTGTTCAATTCCTCGACTGGCTAAGTCCCCCATCATAACACAAGCAACATTTTCTGCTTACTATGGTGGTAGTAAGAGATTTTAAAATATTTTCAGGTTATTCGTAACCCAGGATGTTTGTCTTTCTTTAAAGAAAATTGTGGGTTCAATCCCCTGGAACCTAAAGCAAGCAATGTTTTGGCCGGCCAAACACGTAACAGTATACATACTTGACAAGTATGCTTGAGCTGAAGACTTGCATGTGCGTACAACGAATTTTGCGCAGTGAAATAAATAAAATAAAACAATAACTTTGATTATAACCACGAATTTTGCACAATTCTGATCAAGTTACGCGCGAGTATGTGTTCTTGTGCCGCCAGTCTTCAGCTCAACCATGCTTGTAAAGTAAAGAGTTACATATATAACCGGCCTTACATTTTAATGACCTGCACAATACCAATAACATTGATGCATCAAAAATATCCAGAAATTTTTTTACTCTTGTTTTTGTGAATTCAGATCAGATCTTTTAGTTTGTTAACTCTTTGCACGCGGCCGTATCAACTGTTGTTACGGCAAAAAGTCTATACTCACACGCGGCTGTATCAACAGTTGATACGGCAACTTTGACGGCCGATATTCCCGCTCTCTTTCGTCATAAATGTATTTCTTGCTCACTTGGACATTTGTAGAACTATCACGATGCTGACATCTACAAGAATTTCTCAAAAATAAAATTGTATTTCATAAAAAAAGATCGATAACCAAGTGCGCCTCTTCGCGCCTTTTAGTCCTTTAGTTTACATTTTTGTCAACGGATGGCGTTAGTACTAGTTTGTCATTCACAACTTTTCATAACTAAGAATGATAAGTGATCATGGTGTCCCACTTGTGTCTATAAACACAGTGGCCTAAGTACACACACACCGAGAGTGGTTTATTTATGACGCCGAGTGAATGGCGGGACCACATTCAAAAGATACGGTACGTCTTTGTATGAAATTTTACACACGAGGATTTGTTTTCATATTGTGGAGAATAATCTGTTCTGTCTATATAGTCCAATAAATCATGCCAGAATGCTATAATTTGACATTTAATTGCATGCATAGGTATTTGAAAATATGTACCGCGTACGGGTATAGATAAAACGGAGCAAATTAACGCGTTCAAAAGGTTAAAGATTATAAATATACTGTAAATTCCTGTAATTATTAAAAATAATAATTTGTTATTCATAATTTTTTATTGGTTAGTTAAAATGTTTAATAAAGTTTTTCATGCATAGTTAAAACTTCTAGGTACTATAACTATAAATCTGTTTAAAAATGCATAGAAATATATTGTGGTTTGGAAAAATGTAAAAAAAACAGATAAAATAAAGTTATGGTCAAATGATCTACTTTCAGGTCCTAGCCGAGACCTCAGAACATTCTTCCCTCGCTTTCCGCGTGGGTCTTTTTGGCTTGGAGATGGCCCGACCGCCTGCCACGACCAAGCCCCTCGAAGTGAAACTGGCCAACCAGGAGGCGGAGCTCATGGCCCTTTTAAAGCGCATCACCCTCGGCCTGGAGGAGCTGGCCCTGCTGCGGCAGAGGGCTGCCCAGCTGCGCGACGGGGCCCTCCGCACCAGGGGGCCGGCTCTGCTGCCACTTACCCTGGCTATGTTTGTGTTTGACGCACTGGTCGTTCCGTGCGCTACGGGGAAGGAACGCAAGTTGGTCAGTACGCTATGATTTTCCAGCATGGCATGTCATGAAATTATGTAAGAGTGAAGTTAGCACCATAAAGTACCTACACTATCACAAATTGTTTCTCGATTGACGTTTATTAACACACTCACGCTTGTGCAATTTGCGTTAATAATAATATGTCGAGTTGCTGGTTTAGTTTCATCTTTACCATTACCTTTTAGAAAATAGTCTGGCGTTTGGTTCCTACCCAGGCGTGGTGATTTCAGTTCCTCTGCTGGGCTAACTGTGAGGTGTTGTACTTTTGGGTTGTGAGCTTTTCGTAGTTATCCCACTGTCCCGCATGCGCTTGCTTGGGTGTCCGGTTCTCATTCTGCATCCTTCTGGTCTGGGACCATGTCCATGTTGCTAAGCCACCCGCTATCTCCTCTTTTGCAGAATTTTAAATCAGCCGTACCGTACCCACAGACTCCGTTCCTAGATTGCGGCGGCCCTGAAGATGAGTTCACTAAAGAAAACAACGAACGGTATAGACGAGAGCATAGTGTGTACGCCAACGCAACCTTCGTAGAAATGCGTGAATTTCTAGCATCCGGGGGAATAGTATGTTTCATTATAAAATGTATTTGTTTGACCTTCGATATAGGGTACAGCAGATGAACTCTCTGCTAGTAAAGAATGCTTCTGATGATATCAGTATGTTACAACCACTGATGTACAAAGACTTTATGTGAGAGATGTAAGAAAAGAATTGTGCGGGGCTCTGTATGAATTTATTGTGTCTCTTGTCTTGCTAAAATCCTCTAATTAATACGATACAATGTGATGACACATGGCATTATCAATGGTTTGGGTATGTGATATTGACTTTCATTTTCACCTTGCAAAATGTTTACAAAATAGAAAGCCCACTCTTTTCTTCCCATTTACTCTTCCATACATTCTTTATATAAATAGACGAAAGAATAAATTTTTTTTTATTATGATAACAAAATTATAAAACAAAAACATATACATATAAACATAAATATAAAACATTGTTTCATCTGCAAGGTTCATAAAAATGATTTTTGTAATCATAAATTTCAAATATGTGTATGTAATGGATAAGAAGCTTTAAGGTTATAAACTTATTTATGTTTATTTTGCAGCTGTTTACATCCAACGGGCGAAATCCCTCAGACGAGATGCTGGGCTTCGAGGCAGCCGTGGCAGCCCTAGGGCTCAAGGCCAACGTGGCGGAGGCGGAACACCCGCTGCTGTGTGAGGGGGCCCGGCGGCAGCGCGGCGAGCTGGCCCTGGCGCTGCTCAGCCACTACAAGAACGACCCCGACAAACTGGCCTGCATCATGAACAAGGTAACTCGTGGTGACTGAGAATTAAATGTGATTGTTTCGGCTGATTTCCATTTAATGTTTCCTTAAACGTTTCTAGGCGTTTTGTGTCAAAATATGTTGAAAATGATAATATTTTCTTGTTAGAGAATGGAGTGTTATAAGTTCCGCTATTCCTAAATTAAATTGTCAAATAGCTAACAATGTTATTTGTTGCAGCTGTTGGACAGAGACATCCATCGCCTGGTGAAGTCCCCAATCCTGAGTGTGTACTACACAGGGAACCCTCCTGCCCGCACTCCGATGCCTACCACAATTTTGCCCCCCGGGCACCCGGATACTATGACCGTGTTCCATCACCAGGTATACTACCATCGTGCCATTACGATGGAATTTAATAATTCATATTCAGTGCGTTAACCTGATGATTCCTAACCTTATTTGGGGTAAAAAGGTAAATGGAATTTTGGTCTTTGGTTATATTTTTTCTTGTTTTATAAAAAAAAAATTTTTTCAAATTAAAACAAAAAATTCTTTGACATTCACTGGTCACTCTGCCGAGTTACCGTAGAACCATCCCCTCCACCCCGGCCCTAACTGTCCAATACCTACTGATTTTTTATGTTTAATAGTTAAAAATATTCCATCTACATTTTTACTCCAAATAAACTGAGGAATCGCTGTTTAACTAATTCAGGTATGTCTTTTAACACCCTGGGTGTATTGCCGATTTGTTCACTTTGATAATATCTTTTAAAATGCAGAAGGGATACAGGGGATGAAAACTAATCCTTTGTTTTAATTCTAGGCCTAATTATTATGTATACACAAAAATACCACAATCATTACTTTGGATGAAAGTAAGATGAAAGATACAAATAGTCACATTGATTTAAATATGACTGTTCCAGATTCCAGACCACCACCACATGAGCATGAACAGCATGTCCCCCGCGCCGGCCCCGCTGCAGCCTCCGGGGGGGGGCGCGGACTGGAGCAGCCGGCCCCACTCCTCCACCAGTGCTGAGGATGCGCCCCCGCTGCAGCTGGGGCCCCCGCAGCACCCCGCCCCCCAGCCCTCGCCCTCCGCCAACCAGGGCCGCGCCAAGGACACACACCTGGCCAGACTAGACAGGTAAGTGACTTGATAAATTGGGTATAATGTGACATGGTTAAATAATATTTGTGGCAAAGGGGGGGTTCCATTACAGAACAGAACATTGAAGATATTTACATAATGAACAAAAAAATAAGTTTTTATCTCTCAGGCCTCTGGCATATTCTGTCAGAAGGTATTTTCGCTTTGCAATAAAATCCAAAAAAAATATATTTCTGAATGTTTCCGGAAACTAAATACTGTCTTTGAAAAATGATCAAAAACGCTTCCAAGTTTAACCCGGACATAAAGTCGGAAAAAATATATATTGTATAAACTATGTAGACAAGGAATTGGCGAGTTTTCTACATAACTTGTTTGTGAAAGATGACATTAAAGTAGGTCCTTGTGCTTAGTGTGTCGAGTAGGTAGTTTCATAAACTAGCTTAAGTACCCTAGGGCTTAACACAGAGTTACAGAAAGAACAAGAAGGCATTTTAAATAAAACGAGAACAAACTGTTTTCGGCGACAACGGAAACTCAACTAAATTAAGGAATCTTTACGTATTTAAATCACGTTCAGTAGACCATGATTCGCCGACGGTCGGACGGCCCTCATAGCATATCTCCTTATATTTGAGTTTGATATTACATTTGGCATTTCAATTTATTTATTAAATGTCTTTTCTTTACAGTAGAACCTCGTTAATTCGAAATCCACGGGACATCAAAAATCAAATTTCGAATTAACGAATTCCCAAGTAATTCGAAATTTTATGAAAAAAAAAAAAAAAAAATACGCCGAAAATCGATTTTCTCGGCCGCCTCTTCAAATCCGGATGGTATTTTAGTTGTAAATTCGTATTAATACCAATTATTTCTTTATTTTCGCGGCCGATTACCGTAGCGGCGGGCCCTTTAAATTCAGAAATTCGCAATAAATTCGTAAAAATGCTATATATTTACGCGTAAATCGAGATTTCGCTGCCGATTTCGGTCGCGGCCTACCCTTTAAATTGAGATATTCGTAAAAATACGATATATTTCCGCGTAAATCGAGATTTCGCGGTAATTTTCCGTCGCGGCCGGCCTTTTATTTCAAATATATGAATTAAAATTCGTAAAAATACGATATATTTCCGCGTAAAACGAGAATTCGCGGCCGTATTCCGTCGCGGCCGACCCTTTAAATTCAGATATTTAATGTAATTTCGTAAAAATATGATATATTTTCGCGTAAATCGAATTTTATCGGCAGTTTTTCGTCGCGGCCGGCCTTTTAAGTTCAGATATTTGAAGTAAATTCGTAAAAATATGTCATATTTCGGCGTGAATCGAAATTTTTCGGCCGATTTCCGTCGCGCCGTATTTTTTAACTCGGATATTATATTGTAAGTAAAAATACGATATATTTCCGCGTAATTTGAAATTTCGCGTCCGATTTCCGTCGCGGCGGGCCCTTTAAAATTCAGATATTCGAAATAAATTCGTAAAAATACGATATATTTACGCGTAAATCGAGATTTCGCGGCCGATATCCGTCGCAGCGGGCCATTTAAATTCAAATATTCGAAATAAATTCGTAAATATATGATACATTTACGCGTAAATCGAAATTTCGCGGTCGAGTTTCGTCGCGGCCGACCCTTTAAATTCAGATATTTGGTGTAAACTCGTAAAACTACGACATATATCCGCGTAAAACGTATTTTCTCGGCCCTTCAAACTCATATATTCGAAATAAATTTGAAAAAGTACGACATTCCAGTGTAAATCGATTCAGATTTACAAAATAATAATACTAATTAGGACGACGTATAAATACATTTTTCGGCGTTTTACCGCCACGGCTGACTTTTAGATTCAGATTTACGAAATATTATGATTTATTTTCGCAAAAATCAAATTTTTTCGAATTACACGAACAAATTTTCGTGCGCGGACAGAAATAAATTTCGAATTACGAATTAACGAATTTCGAATTAAAAAAAATTTTGTATGAAAAAATTTTTCAGCGGAAATTTTTTTGGCGAAAATTTCGAATTACGCGTTTTTTCGAATTATCGGGGTTTGAATTAACGGGGTTCTACTGTAATATGAAAAACTGTTTGTAAAGTCATCACAATGAAATCGTTTTAGCCATTGTTTTGTGACCCGCTCCAACATTCCTCCTCACCATCTCTTTCCCTAAGAGCGGGAGCACACAGAGAGCGGTCAGGAGTTCCGAGTTACGAGTTCCGCGTTTGGCGTTCGGCGTTCATTAGAATGTACTGATACTATAACAACAACGCACACAGCGGGCAGTCAGACCGCGGCGGTCAAAACGGAACGTCACGTTCTAAGAGTTCTTTTCCCGCCGAGGCAGAGAACGCCAGAACGCCGCGATGTCTGAGGTTACAAACACGGAAAAGTTAATTGAATTGGTTAGGGAAAGGAGTTTATTATACGATTTATGTGATGTAAATTATTTATTAATATACAGTAGAACCCCGTTAATTCGAACCCCGTTAATTCGAAAAAAACGCGTAATTCGAAATTTTCGCCGAAAAAATATCCATAGAAATTTTTTTTCATACAAAATGGTTTTTTAATTCGAAATTCGTTAATTCGTAATTCGAAATTTATTTTTGTCCGCATACGAAAATTAATTCGTGTAATTCGAAAAAATCCGATTTTTGCGAAAATAAATCTTAAAATTTCGTAAATCTGAATCTGAAAGACAGCCATGGCTGCAAAACGCTGAAAAATGTATTTCTATCTGGTTGCGGTAGATGTTAATCGGCTGCGAAATTTAGTTCGAAAAATTGTCCCATGAATCAAATTGTAAACAAAGCCGTTTTTACAGGAATTCCCAAAATTTTGCCACCTGTAATATCGTACCTCATATGTACGTACCCTTAAATCAGTTTATTTTCTGCAGTGATCGAGTGTGGTTAGAGCTTATTTCTTCTACAATAACTTCCCGAATTCTAATTCTAAAACGAGTGTTTACCTACGTTTTCGTAAAGTTTAAATCGGTGTTACATAATCGGCGTTTGCCTACAAACTTTTTGTGTTCTATTTTTTTATACGTAAATTTATTGACAATATTTGTGTTTTGTATTGACATTTTCAATTGTAATAAAGTTTTTCTGTGAAAGTTTGATAATAATATTTCAATAACACTTGCATCTAATTAACATGGCTCCGCCTATTGCACGCAATGCATATAAAAGTTTAACAATCGCGCAAAAAGTACAACTAATCAAAGACATTGATAATAAAGTGGACAGCAAAGGGAAATTGGCAGTAAAATATGGAATCCCCAATTCCTCACTGTCAACGATATTAAAAAACCGGCAAAAAATCGAAGCTGCTTTCGACAATTGTAAAGCCAGCGGTTCTCAACAGCGCGTGCGACTTCCAAAGCATCAAGAAATGGAAGAAAAACTTTTCGAATATTTTTCCCAAATTCGTTCCGCAAAAATTTCTACTTCTGGGCCGATGCTTATTGAGAAGGCGAAATCAATGGCAAATGAGATGGGAATTGAAGATTTCAAAGCTTCCAATGGGTGGTTTGACCGCTTTAAGCGACGCTACAACATAGTGTGCCTTGCCGTTTGCGGCGAAGCTCAAAAAGTTGATGAAGAGGAGGTGACAAGTTGGCTGTCAGAAAATAAACACATTTGAGAAAAATACCACCCAAAAGATGTCTATAATATGGATGAGACTGGAATATTTTACAACATGATGCCGGACAGGACACTAGCTCTCCGTGGCGAGAAATGTCACGGAGGGAAAAGAAGCAAGGAGAGATTAACCGCCGCCCTCTGCTGTAATATGAATGGCTCCGACAAGATGAAGCTGGTTGTAGTAGGAAAGTTTAAAAAACCGAGGTGTTTTAATGGCCTTACATATTTATCGTATCCTGCTGTGACCTACGAAAACAACAAGAAAGCGTGGATGACGCGGGAGATTTTCACAAAATTTATCATCGCCGTGCAGAGGAAAATGGCAGCACAGAATAGAAAGATTTTAATGATCCTCGACAACTGTTCGGCTCATTACACTCCCCAAATAAATATTCCCAATGTGGAAATTCTTTTTCTGCCGCCAAATACCACCAGCATCCTCCAGCCCCTTGATCAGGGAATAATCCAAAATTTCAAATGTTTTTTCCGAAAAAGTTTACTACATTCATGCATTGTACAAATAAATAGTGGTACAACGTCTGACAATCTTAGAAAGTGGTCTGTATTAGACGCCTGCAGAGCAATGTGTATGGCTTGGCAGTCGGTGACGCCTGAGACCATTAAAAATTGTTTTCGCAAAAGTGGGATTTGTATAGAAGAAAGTAGCGCCCCCGTGGAAGAAAGTTGCGGCCCTGTAGAAGAAATAACAGCCAGCGAAACGCTTCTACTCGGGGATGCTAACTTTATCGATTTTATAAATGTCGACGAAAATCTTCTAACGTCCGAAATGCACATCCCCGTGCCTTCCAGCGAAGAAACCGAGATCAGCGACGAAGAAGGCAGTGAAGATGAAGCAACCACAATCTTGCACCAATCTTCTGATGTTTTCAACGCCCTAGATGTTCTCCAGCGGAGCATATCGGGGAGCCCGCAGTTGCCATCTGCCGCGTTTATGCATTTAAATGCCTTGATGAGAATTATTGTTCGTCATAATGACGATACAATGAATAAAACGAAACAAGGAACAATAAAGGATTACTTTGATTGAATCTGTGATGTCTTTTTTGTTGCTGATTTAATTTTGTGTTAAATGTTTTTATGTTGTAATTATTGAAAACAGACATTATTTTTTTCTAATATTATAAAAACAAAATAATTTAAATATTCAATTGTTTTTGAAAATTCTTGTTGTTTTATTTCATATAATTTGTACACCAATTGCCCATAGTTATTATGTTATGACTTAAATTCATATTAACGTTTAATATTGAAAAAATAATGTAAATATTGAAGGTTAATAATAATTAAAATTTAATATGTTAACGACTTCGCAGGAAATTCTAAAGTTGTGAAAGTTGGCCCATCAACATGTACCTGTATGTAATCAAATTTTTATGAGTTTAACTACTGGCATCCCCCATAATCTATTGTTATTTAATGTGTTATGTCAATATTGAATATAAACGGAAAACATTAACAGTTTAAATAAATACTGATGCTAATAGGTATGTAATAAAAAATTTACAACTTTAACTACTGGCATTCCCCATAATCTATTGTTATTTAATGCGTTATGTCAATTCTGAATATAAATAATGGAAAACATTATACATTTTAACCAAATACTAATGGTATTATATATTAGCAATGATAATTTGAATGTTGAAATACAAGTTAATTTTAAATATTTTCATAATATATCATGGATTATTTGATATACGTAAATCTCTGTCACAATCATACATGTTATAAAAATAATTATACATAACTGTAAAAATAGTTTTTTAACAAAATATTAAAAGTATATTTGAGAAGCGCTCTCTGCTAACAAGTTAAGTATGTACATAGTGGGGAACACGTGTCCAGGGAGTGGGCTAGCTAGAGCTTCAATTGTCAACAGAGGATAGTTTACTTTTAGTAGGCAGCAGACCTTTGGGGAAGGTGGTCTTCTAATACCCGACCATGTCGTTGTGGATTACGTTAAAATTTGCAGACGAAAATGAACACAAATAATTGAGACAATTCTTTCTGGTAATATTTTCATATTAAAAAGATTGTTTCTACCAGCCGTATCTCAACTGTAGGCGAAGGCAATAGCTTACCCCGTTTGTGAGTGTTTACTCGTACGGCTTTACTTGACAATAAATTATTCAATGCTTCCTGGTAATATTTTCATATTAAAAAGATTGTTTCTACCGGTCGTATTTCAAGCGTAGGCGAAGGCAATGGTTTACCCCGCTTGTGCGTGTTTTGCACGGCTTTACTTGACAATAAATTATTCAATGCTACCTGGTAATATTTTCATATTAAAAAGATTGTTTCTACCGGTCGTATTTCAAGCGTAGGCGAAGGCAATGGTTTACCCCGCTTGTGCGTGTTTTGCACGGCTTTACTTGACAATAAATTATTCAATGCTTCCTGGTAATATTTTCATATTAAAAAGATTGTTTCTACCGGTCGTATTTCAAGCGTAGGCGAAGGCAATGGTTTACCCCGCTTGTGCGTGTTTTGCACGGCTTTACTTGACAATAAATTATTCAATGCTACCTGGTAATATTTTCATATTAAAAAGATTGTTTCTACCGGTCGTATTTCAAGCGTAGGCGAAGGCAATGGTTTACCCCGCTTGTGAGTGTTTTGCATGGCTTTACTTGACAATAAATTATTCAATGCTTCCAGGAAATATTTTCATATTAAAAAGATTGTTTCTACCGGTCGTATTTCAAGCGTAGGCGAAGGCAATGGTTTACCCCGCTTGTGCGTGTTTTGCACGGCTTTACTTGACAATAAATTATTCAATGCTTCCTGGTAATATTTTCATATTAAAAAGATTGTTTCTACCGGTCGTATTTCAAGCGTAGGCGAAGGCAATGGTTTACCCCGCTTGTGCGTGTTTTGCACGGCTTTACTTGACAATAAATTATTCAATGCTACCTGGTAATATTTTCATATTAAAAAGATTGTTTCTACCGGTCGTATTTCAAGCGTAGGCGAAGGCAATGGTTTACCCCGCTTGTGAGTGTTTTGCATGGCTTTACTTGACAATAAATTATTCAATGCTTCCAGGAAATATTTTCGTATTATGCAAAAGGGTTTTTTCCACCGGCCGTATTTCAAGTATAGGCAAAGGCAGTGCTTTACCCTTCTATTTAATATGCAAGTGCTAGCTTTATTTGACAATTCGATGCGAGCAAAGCGCTCGCGCCTGTTAGGTTTTTGTCTTCGAATATCTTCCGAAAGGATAGTGTTGTATTCTTCACTCTTCTTCATTTTATGTAGGAGAGATAGAGATACAACTCTTTCCGGAATTACAATGTTATTATGATTTACCTTCGGTTTTGGCATTTTGGTTGCCGCATGTGACAGCAAAGAGTGAACAATCTTGATCAATGAATAGTGAATGTAAGTATGTATTTTCAATTCGCGATCTTTGTTTTGTGTGTTTGTATATCGGTTTCAAATGTAATTAATATAATTACGAATGTGATAATTTCGCGGCCATCGACAATGAGCGTCTTCTATAATATTTGAAAGAGATCTGTAGTTTGTGGGGGAATATGCTCCGAGGTCTAAAATAGAGAGCTAAAACAGCGGAAAATTGGATATATAAATTATTTATAAAAATTAGTTTTACTGTTACATATTATTATCACCAAGACGTAAACCAATATTTTTTTCGTCCTCTATGTAAAATACAATAGGAAAAACGATAAATTAAAATTACGTCCGCCATTTTTTTTTTGCCAAAATTTCGAATTACGTGGGAATTCGTTAATTCGAAATTTGATTTTTTATGTCCCCTGGATTTCGAATTAACGAGGTTCTACTGTATTTTGTTATTATTTCTAAATATTCTAATGTCTTTTCTTATCTTTAATAAATAAATACATACCTTAAAAATAAAACCAGCCTTTCTTTTGATGAAACACAGTTCCTCCAATTAGTATTTTGTTTTTCGATATCGGGTTGTATGATGTCATACAATTCATTAAAACTATTAATCGGCATTCGAAAATAAATATAGAATTGTTGTCCATCTTTAAGTAAATCCTGAAAAATACTAGTAAATTCGCCTTGTTCTTCTCGCGTTGTGTTGATTGGGTGAACCCAATACTTCCTTTTCTTTTAAGAAGCTGCTAAGCTCCACAAGAGCAATAATTCTTCATCGGATGATGAACTTTCTAGTGACATGTTGCATATGCAAAGACCCAAACGAAACTAGAACGCGAGAATTTGAACGCCGCTTGTGTGCTTTGGAACTCTTGAGCGGTCAACGGTCACTAGAACGCAGAACTCTGACCGCTCTCTGTGTGCTCCCGCTCTAATACCTTCAAAACATACACCAATTGGTGATGCCATTGTTCCTTTGACTCCAGACAATTACGAGTAATTGGGACTCTTGCGAGGTATTCACATATCTGTGATGTTTATTAGAATATTTTCACCAACTTTTTAAAATAATTTTGTCCATTTGTAATTTCAGATACAAGGGTAAGCGAGCCTATCCATCTATCCCCAACCAGCCGTCGGAAGCCAGTGCGCACTTCATGTTTGAGCTGGCCAAGTCTGTGCTCAGCAAGGCCGGGGGCTCCAGTAGCACCAGTCTATTCACGCAGGTAACCACCGTTTCTATTTAATATTTTTACTAAAAAGCTCTTCACCAGAGAATATTAACCGTTACTGGCTGATGGCCGAGATTCTTTTGGCGCTCGGTCAATAGTTTTATCGCTTAGAAGGTCAGTTTCACAGTTCTGAAGTGGAAGGTCATTTGAGATATACTAGAACCCGGTTAATTCGACCCCCAATAATTAAAAACAAAAAATATATCCCTAGAAATTTTGTTTAATAAAAAATGGTTTTTTAATTAATATTTTATTTTTGTCCACGCATGAAAATTTGTTCATCTAATTCGAAAAAAAATTGATTTTTGTAAAAATAAATGACAAAATTTCGAAAATCTGAATTTGACAGACAGCCGTGGCGGTCAAATGCCCAAAAATGTATTTTTATATGGATAAATATCATCCTAATTAGTACAGTAGAACCTCGTTCATTCGAAATCCATGGGACAACAAAAATCAATTCTTCGAATTAAAGAATACCCACGTAATTCGAAATTTTATGAAAACAAAAAAAAATACGCTGAAAATCGGGATCCTCGGCTGCCCCTTCCGGTAGTATCTTTGGAGTAAATTCGTAATAATACGAATTATTCCTGTGCAAATCGAATTTTCGCAGCTGATTTTCAACGCGGCCGACCCTTCAAGTTCAGTTATTCGAAGTAAATTCATCAAAATGAGATATATTTATTCGTAAATCGATAATTCGCCGCCCATTTCCATCGCGACCGACCCTTAAAATTCAGATATTTGGTGTAAATTCGTAAAAATACAACATATTCTTTGCACAAAACGAATTTTCTCGGTCTTTCAAACTCGGATATTGGGAGTAAATTCGAAAAAATACGACATTCCAGTGGAAATCGATTCAGATTTATAAAATAATAATACTAATTAGGACGATGAACCATGTAAAAATACATTTTTCAGCGTTTTACCGCCACGGCTGTCTTTAAGATTCAGATATACGAAATTTTATGATTTATATTCGCATAAGTTAACTTTTTTCGAATTACATGGATAAATTTTCGCGCACGAACAAAAATAAATTTCGAATTAAAAAAAAAGTTGTATGAAAAATTTGTCTGGGTTATTTTTTTGCCTAAAATTTCGAAATACGTGTTTTTTCGGGGTTATAATTAATGGGGTATTATTATTTTGTAAATCTGAATCGATTTACACTGGAATGTCATATTTATTCGATTTTATTTAGAATATCCCGAGTTTGAACGGCTGAAAAAATTCGTTTTACGCGGAAATTAGTTTTCAGCAAATATCAGATTTTGTAAGGGTCAGGGCCCGTTCCCACTTCCGTTTTCAAATCGGAGGCGGGTCCCGTTTTAAAAACGGATGCCCTAGTGGCTGTAGTGGATGTATGGAGCTGTTCACACTTGTCCGACACGATTTGAAAACGGATCCGACATTTTTTGTCGGATGGCTCGCCTACGCAGCGCGTCGTTTTCAAATCGTGTTGGAACACGCTCGCTCATAGTGTTGTATGGAGCTGTTCACACTTGTCGTCCAGTCGTTCCGGCAGAGTCCCCGCCAAACCCCGACCCCTCCCCGCCCGCTCCCTGTCGCAAGGAAGCAGGCACGCTGCGTGCTTGTATTTGGTTATTTTGTTAAGTAAATAAATCAAAACTACAATAATGGATAAGGAAATAAATCCCGAAAATTTAATACCACTGGTCGAAGAAAGAGTATGGTAATATTTTATCTTTAACTAAATAAAAACAAAACACTTGGTGTACACAACTTTTGTACATCAAAATTTTTATTTTTATTTTTTTAAGTTTACTTTTTTAAAATTTTAAAGCTTTAATGAGATGCACGGAAGAGCGTATTAGTTTAATAAACACCTAATAAAAAATATTTGAGTTGTTATTGTTTTCTTACTTTAAAATATCGATAGCCTTTCTTCAGGACAAATGCACTTTCTCAATTTTTTTATTTTGATATGTTAAGCTCTCTGAAACTCATTCCAGTAGATGGTTAAAGGAAGTGATAGACATTCTCTTAAGCCATTAAGCGCCCTTGAGGTGATTTTTCATGGTGAAAACGGCGCTATATAAATAATCCAATCATTATTATTCTAAAATAATTAAAGAACTTTAGTTCATCACTTCTCAACTCACCAATTAACACTTGGAAAATTCCTACAGAAAATCATTCGGCTATGATTGGGTGTACCCAAAATTTTCTTTTCACTTTTTTCCTTCTTTTTAATAAGTACCACATGACAACAAGAGCTTCATCGTCGTCCATTGCGCACCATTACTGAAGAATGAGCAAATAACATGTTTTTGTTGAATCGACAATTATTTTTTTTCGTAGAGTAGGGTCCGTTTTTAAAACGGTAGTGTGAACAGGGCCATTGGCCATACGTTTTTAAAACGGGACCCGCCTCCGATTTGAAAACGGAAGTGGGAACGGGCCCTCAGCCGCGATTTCGATTTGTGAGTACATATATTGTATTTTTACAAAATCACTTTGAATATCTGTGTTTAAAGGATCGGTCGCGAAATTTATATATCATCATATTTTTACGAATTCATGTGGAATATATTAATTTTAAGGGCCGGTTACGATGGAAATTGTCCGCGAAATTTCGATTTTTTTTTGGAAATGTATTGGATTTTTACAAATTTACTTCGAATAACTGAACATGAAGAGTCGACCACGGCGGTAATTGTCTCCAAAAATTCGATTTACACATGAATTTAAATGGGTGGCCGAGGAACTCGATTTTCGGCGATGGAATACGTGGGAATTTGTTAATTTTAATTTTTGATGTCCCGTGGATTTTGAATTAACGGGGTTCTACTATATATATGTTATGTGACTAATCTTCTACCATCCGCTGTTGGCCGCTATTTGGCGGTGAAGAATTCAAATTAATAAAGAATATCACCAGTTGCTTTGCTTTACATAATATTTCATATTTATATTTATTTGTCGTCTTATAATAAATTTTCTCCTATGACGAAATTTCACATTATTTACAAATGTGTCATAAATATTAATTAGAGCATACCGAGGACCGTACTTTCAGAATTTTTATGTATGTATGTAGTATCAAATAATACCGAATATATAAGCTGTCAAAATGTTAATTTTTTAGGAGAATCTCGCCGGCAGGCCGATGAGCGTGTGATCAGTATTCAGAACTGCCATTCGAATTATAAATTCTACTGAATTGTGTCTTATGACATCTCGGGTACATTTTTTGAGGAGTCATTTTACTTAAGTACAATTGGAAAGCTTATAACAACTAATAAAAGTTCCAAGGGACCGGAAAGAAACAACTTCTTAAGACAGTTTCATAATAAATTTTCAAAAAAACAAAAAAAATTAGTGGACAACCTCATTTTGGGAGGTCAGTGTCCGATTTACCTAAGGGAGTAGCTGCCCCTGGTGATACATGTGTTACATAGAAGTGTTAATGTTTTGGTTGCAGTACCACCCTCAGACGGCCGTGACGTCCACGGGAGGTGGGCGAGAGCACCACCTGCCACACCGCGGGCTGCACATGGCCGCCTTCCAGCTGGGCCTGTACGCCCTTGGCCTGCACAACTGCGTCAGTGCCAACTGGCTTTCCCGCACATACTCTTCACATGTCAGCTGGATTACTGGTGAGCCAACATACTCAAATATTCACATATTCCAGAGCATCTTACTGGCTCCAATGTCATTCAAGTCCAGTTCGAGCTTTGCTGGATGGCATTTAAAGCAATTAACATACTTCTCCCATCTGCACCTTCCTGAAAACATCAAATATTGATAACTTTTAAATCGATGATCATCGCCATTTGAATTTTTCACACTGTGTTAAATTCTAATTTTTGGCCTATTAGCATTTGATCAAATTGTGATAAGCTGACAACATAATAGTTTATTATGCTTGTCCTTGTTAGATTTATTCAATTTGAAACTAACTGACTACTACACCGTTTCTCCGCAGGGGTAGGCAGAGAGGATAGACCCCCAAACAACTCGGTCACACCACACACTCCTTGCCTCATTCACATTTATGTATTGTCTCATACATACTCTTCTATTATTCTTCAGGTGTCCCCGACTTCTGCTACCATTCGCATTTGCATCATATATTCTCCTTACACTCCTTTTATTTATTTATTTATACTGGGTATTACAGACAATCTCACTTACGTGAGAACAATCCAGTTATAAAAACTCAGTTGACATACAAATACACATTAATTCTCATATACCTAAATAAAGATTACAATATAAAAGAAAAAAAATAAAAATTCAAAATTAAAAATAAATATGAAATACATACAAATATTACAGAAAAGTAAGAGACGCAAGTAATACATAATATAATCAGTGCAACATATTATTTAACAATAGATTTTTTTTTCTGAATCCATCATCCTTTCTTCGCTCATTCATTCTACATGCCCACTTGAGCATCCCTTTCTTAAACTTACTCATTACGCTTACATCAGCATTTTTTGCGGATCTCTACATTTCTCACACGACATACATGGTTTTACCACACATGCGCCTCAGTGATCTCATTTCTACAGCATTCAGTCTTTGATCAAAAGCTAAAACTGGTCAAAAATGTAGATTTGATAATACAGTAGAACCTCTTTAATTCAAAATCCACGGGACATCAAAAATCAAATTTCGAATTTCCACATAATTCGAAATTTTATGAGAAAAAAAAGACGCCGAAAATCCGGGTAGTATATTAGAAGTAAATTCTTATTAATACGAATTATTCCTTTATTTTCGCGGCCGATTACCGTCGCGGCCGGCCCTTTAAATTCAGATGTCCGTAAAAATACGATGAATTTCCGCGTAAATTGAGATTTCGCGGTCAATATCTGTCGCAGCCGGCCATTTACTTTGAATATCTGAATTTAAATTACGACAAATTTCCACGTAAAACCCATTTCTCGGCCCTTCAAACTCGGATATTCGAAAAAAAAATTGGAAAAAATACGACATTCCAGTGTAAATCGATTCAGATTTACAAAATAATAATACTAATTAGGACGATGTATAACCACGTAAAAATACATTTTTCGGCGTTTTACCGCCACGGCCTTGATTCAGATTTACGAAATTTCATGATTTATTTTCGCAAAATCGAATTTTTTCGAATTATACGAAAAAAATTTCGTACGTGGACAAAAATAAATTTCGAATTTCGAATTAAAAAATCATTTTGAATGAAAAAAATTTTCTTTGGATATTTTTTTGGCGAAAATTTCGAATTACGCGTTTTTTGGAATTATCGGGGTTCGAATTAACGGGGTTCTACTGTAATAGTAATTTCTTGCTTTGAGGGATTATTTCATATGTTCTGTGAAAGTCCTATTCAAGTTCTGTTACTATCCAAGTATCCCGGGTTATGAATAACCTAACAATATATGGTCATCTGCTACTTCCATCATTGTAAGCAGAAGATGTTGCTTGTGTTATGATCGAGGACTTGGGGAGGAATTGAACTCACGACGTCTGGGTCTGTGGACGCATTTGCCAATTCAGCCACTGACTGGTTGACCTTATTATTATTTGCTCGGTATCTCATTAAAACCTCACCAATGTGTCTCTACGCGGCTTCAGTTAAATATCTAATAATTCTTTTTGTATCTTTAGGCCAAGCGATGGACATAGGTGCCCCGGCAATCTCTTTCCTCATCGACACGTGGGAGGGCCACTTGACCCCCCCGGAGGCGGCTTCTATAGCAGACCGCGCCTCGCAGGGCTGTGACCCATCGCTAGTGCGTGCCGCCGCAGAGCTCGCGCTGTCCTGCCTGCCACATGCTCACGCACTCAACCACAACGAGATCTCGCGCGCCGTGCTCCAGTGCAAGGAGCAGAGCGACCTCATGCTGGAGCGGGCGTGCCTTACCGTGGAGAATGCCGCTAAAGGTGGGTGTAGAGTTATTACTAGAAGACGGGTAAGTCAAATAAGTAAGTAAGGTAAATATCTGGGCTGAATGGCACTTGGGAACACCTGAACCCGGCACCGGGGGGAGTGGAGAGGAGAGCTGAGGCCACCTCGATGGACTCTTCCCTCTTTGGGCCTTCAGTCAACCATGAGGGAGTAGAGAGGAGAGCTGGGGCCACCTCGGTGGACTCTTCCACTTGGGGGACTTTCGATGGGAAAACTCTTACCGCTTCCATTACATTCTACCTTACGTTCCATATGCGGGAAAACAGGGACCCTCACGTAACCTGGAAACAAACTAAAAGGAAAGAAATGTGAGAGATAGTAAAATTGGCCCATGGCCTGATTGCTCACGGAAACTATCCGTGTACCGTCTCCACTTCAATAAATAAATAAATAGCTCTACACCCTACAAATATTTCGTTAATCAAAGTCTCGTACGTGATGTATGCAAGAGAGATGGGTGAGACCATTGGTTGAAAATTAACTATTTTTGGGTGATGGGTTGTAACTCCTCTTTTTGTTACATGCATCATTTATGACATATTTAACAGTAGTGCTTATATCTGAGTTTTACTGTAGAAGAACCAAAGTGAAAAGTCAGTTACACATGTAGTCAGTTACTGTTTTGTAGGTGGCGGAGTGTACCCGGAAGTGCTGTTCACCGTAGCCCGCTACTGGTACGAGCTGTTTCTGCGCCACGGACCTCCTGGCGAGGACATGGAGCCCGAGCCGGAGCTGCACCAGTTGCACCAACTCCAGCAGCAGCAACTGCAGCAGGCGCAACAACTGGGTGCCGCACCGCTCACCGCGCTCGCCCCGCTGCCCATACAGATGGCCCCTTACGGCTTCGCATACCATCCGCTGCATATACAGTTCCATCGCCCGCCGCCTATGCCACCTCCGCCAATTCACGTACAGGTAGACACATATATTATTTATTCACTGACCACAACTGGTTTGTCAGAAGACATTACAGTGAAACTCTCTCAGAAGGTTTAAGGTGAGAAAAGCTTAACCTTATCTATGCAGCTGTTGCATATCTGGTGTCCGGGGGGTGATTCTCACATGATTTTAGAAGTAGAAAACATAAATAATTTCAATTATTTTACAAGCAATAATTATTCGCCTGAAACACTCATCCACATTGAAAAATCTCCTGATAAAAGATACATGACGCCAACGGGACTCGAACCCGTGTCCCTTCGATTTCCGGTCGACAACTCTGACCACTGAGCTATGGCGGCTTATCTCTTATCCGCGAAATAATGTGTTTCATTCAACAATTACTGCTTGTTACATTTTTTCACCTGTAAACAACCAACTTTATTTTATATGAGAAAGGCATTGTAAGTGCTAACTCTCTCACTAGATGGCGTCGAGACAAATTGTCTACATTTTTAGGTGAAATACTAGAACTTGTCAAATATTAATTATTATTTTTTTTTTTTGGTAAACTAATGTTTAAGACAAGATTTTTTATGCATAGCACAAAGGGTAAAAATTATTTTACAAGCAATAATTTCAGGCGAAAAATAATAATAAATAATTTCTTTCGAAATTCCAACGTTTTAAGGTAATTTTTAGGTAAAAATTTGGAATTGTTTGTGTGGAAAAATATTTTAGTGGGAAAAAAACAGATAAAAAATTTACTGCATACTTCTGGTTTATCAATACTGCTCGACAATAATAACTTATTTGATACGATATATATTTAAAAAATATGTCTGGTGTGTTTCCCAGCCGTGCCAGCAGATGTATAGCTACGGCCTGCCCAGCCTGCAGTACTGGCTGGCGGCTCCGGTGCGCCCCCCACCGGCCCCCGCGCCCCCCACCCCCGCTCGCCCTCCGCCCCCGCAGCCCCCACAACCGCAGCAGCTGCGCGCGCTGCTTGCCGCCTACCGCGTGGGCATGCTCGCTCTGGAGGCGCAGGCCAGGCGCGTGCACGATGATAGACCACAGAACAAATACAGCCGGTATACTAGGTTTGTATTAATTTTTCATTTCATTGCCATTACCCGGGTGGTTGTTTATGGTATTTTAAGTTTTTACATGTGCTTATGCGGTAGCAATAATCATTTTTAGATTAGTTTTATTTTGTTGGATTTAATATGGTTTCAGAAATATGTGCTCCAGTAAAGAGAGATCTACTGTCAAGAGTCCGTACAACTGATACATAATTAAGTATGTGCTGAGTATATTGTTGTGTAAATCGATTCGATGATGTTTGAAGAAAAAGAACAAACAAGTAACAAATGTAACCTAATCTAAACTAACCTAACCTAATCTAATCCATCTTTTATCATGTTCTATTTTGTCATTCTTCTTTTTTATCTCTTTACCGATGAGTATATTGTGGACGGAAATCCATCACCTTATACAGTGTTTGGTTACTTTACAGGAGAGGCAAATAGTGGTGATTTTATCCACGATAAAACTGTTTTGAAGTAGAACAATTCGCTTACATTGAAATTATCATGTTTTACTTTTTTTTTTGATGTTTGCTTATTGCTGCTGTTGAACGACTTTCGGGATGGTTTGCCGTCGAAATCAAAATAAACTGATTTTACTGAGCATTTTTAGTGAGTAGCAGGGAAAATAAATGGATCTTCTCATATTTACAGGAAAAAAACAGGCATTTCCCTTAGTTACAGGAAATAAAAATACATATTCCTATATGAAAAAATAGAAACTTGCTGCATTGTATATTTTTGCTATTTAAAAAAGATATCATTATACAATAATGAAAAATGGATGGACTAAAGTAATGTATAACCTTAACAACGCTGTGTTTTTCAATGTAATCTATCCAATGCATCACATATCCAATAGCTGTTAACGTTTAGGTGTGATTAATGATTGTCTAATTAGAACTCCTCCTTACGGCGAGAACGTCAAATGGCTGCTGCGCGTGGCTAAGAAGCTGGGCACGCAGTACCTGCAGCAGTTCTGCCTGTGCGCCGTCAACTCGGTGGTGAGCCCGTTTGTGCTGTACGACCTGGCCATGGAGGCAGCGCACTACCTGGCTCGCAACAACCAGGCGCTCTTCATGCAGCACCTTCGCGGCGCCCTCTCCCCCCTCGTGCAGAAGTGCCAGCAAATGTGAGTACAACCTCCTCTCTATCCTCTCTGCCACTTCCATTGCGTGTTCTCTATTGTTCAGGAGAATTGTCTTCCACAGTATACGTACAATTGACTTAAAGATCCATTAGTATACCTAAATGATAATCCAGGGGAGGAACAGTGATAACAGACAGGTGCATTAGATAGACATTGTTGTGAAATTAAATTTAACTAAATTTAAAACAAAACAATTATGTGCTATGTTCGTTAAATTAAATAAAAAATGGTATAACCTACAGACGTGCTGCCTTATGGTAGCTATATATGACTACTTTTTTGTTATTATTAAAATTTTAGTCATATTATTGTTTTATAATAAATAATTAAAAAAAAAATTTCTATGGCAAAGTTTGTACATGATGTTTATAAAATAATAATAATCAAACCATTTATTTGTCAATAGATTATTAATCATTAGCTTGTTACAAATCATAATGTTTGACTTGACAATATTGACAAAAAAGTCACTGCTAGCTGTACATTCCGAATCCGGAATGCAGCTGGTTTTCAGCAGTATAAATACTATACCTAATAAATAAATATTTGAAATAAAATAAAAATAATAACATTATTACGAAATCACTAACATAACTAGGGATACCCCTTTCAATAGGCATAAATAAATAATATCAATTATCATATTTGTACCGGACAGCAGATGGATGTACCTAAATAATTATTAAATAATCAAGAAAATGAATATTTATCTGATATCACACATTTTACGATGCCGACTCTTTTGAGGCTTATCTCGCACGATGATAAGATTTTTAATAACCGCACACGTGTCATATGGCCAGTTCAAGGATGAATTACTCACACGACGAAACTGTGGGACCTTAGTAATTAACTTTCGGCACTATGACTCTTGAATTGATTATGATTATGAATTGCTCCACATTAACACATGTAGAAATTGTTGAATTCGAACCCAATAAATACGCAAACAACTGGCCCAACCAGTCAGTTGTCCGATGACATTCGCGAAGTTGTGTTTCATTGCAAATCTTTACCCAAGGTACCCCCGAGAGGAAACTGGCATTTTCGAGTCGATGTCAATGGCGTAGGTGTCTAGTACAATGTTGTTGCGCAGTTAACAATCATTCGCTGCAAGCTTCTTAAAGCACTGAAACCATGTGGATATTCGAATAGACACTAGTATTTAATTCCAAAGTTGTTCTTTTCCTAGTGCTTATTTGAGTTTTATCTCAGGTTATTTTTTATATCATTTTCGGGAGATAATAACTTACTTATCTACTTATCCTGATCAGATTTTAGTTCATATAATGAAAATACTAGTTTTTATAGGAAAAAAATCCTACAAAACAATCTTTTCATTTTTGGCATCTCACATCGGCAGGTTTAATTTCTTTCCATTTCTTACGGTAAGCGTCTCCACTTATCAAACTAATTTCGCGCACCTGAGGTGATATCTCACAAAAGCGGCGCTATACAAATTGTCCAATAAATTAAATAATTAAATAAGCTGTGAGTTTGTGCGGATGCGATTAGACCTGTCAAAAACTTACGCCTCGTACGACTTCTGTAACTTGCTATAAATTACAGTAGAGTGCACTAAGACTTAGTGTCGTTTAGATTGGTAATTTGGCCATAAGTCACTTACGTAAGGGAGCCTAGTACTCCTTTTTGGAGTGTGTTGAGCAATTCTGTGTGAGTGCTCAAGGCAGATCTATATCAGTAGTATATAGTATTAGTGATTTCTCTAAATAACCAAGTACCCATCACCTTCACCTTCACCTTCACCTTCACCTTCCTTGCTTCATCTGCATTTCAAGTGTCAAGCAGTTTAACCTGCTCTATGGTAACATTAATGAAATGCTGTACAGTTTTATTATCATTATTTTTCTTTGAAATATCCATGAATTGTAGTTTTAAAATGTGTTGGTTGCAGGTACATCCAGTGCATGCACCAGATGCTGTACCACCTGACGGCTTCAGACTACGAGGAGTTTGCCAGTGTTGTGGTGTCTGCGCGCACTGCGCTTCACCTCACTCCCGAGGGGACAGCGCAGTTCAAGGACTGGCTGCAATGCATTCGAAGGTACTCATGCTATAAATTATGTAATTTTCAAAAAGGCACATTTACCGACAATCCATTTATTTAAAATTTGTACTTTCAGGTGAAATGTTTCTCTCCAGTTCCATTCTAATACACATTCTTTATAAAGTATTGCATTGTGTATGTACGAGGGTAGTCTGAAAATAATACGACCTAACATAACACATTTTTTCTTAAATTTTTTTTTTTTTTTTTTTAAATCTCCTTTCCAAATAATAGTTGGTGTCTTTCTTTGCAAAATAGTTGTTTATGAAGATTTCTGTCCTCCAGCTCAACTTTTAGCCGAGGGAACAAAAGAAAATCACTTGGGGCTAGATCTGGTGAGTTCAAAGCAAGCAGTTCAAACCGCAATTCGTGGATTTTCACCATGGCAACCGCTGAGGTGTGAGACGGCATATTGTTTTTGAAAAAAAAATTTCATGTGCACATGTGGCTGTTTTTCTCAATTTCCACTTTCAGCTTGTCAATTAATGTTGCGTAGTATGCTCCTGTGATAGTTTTTACTTACCCAGAAAACAGTTGCCATCACTTTACCGGCCGAACGAACAGTCTTTGCCTTTTTTGGAGCCGATTCTTCTTTCGCAGTCCACTGTTTTGACTGTGTTTTTGTTTCTGGGGTGTAGTAGTGTATCCAAGTTTCATCTACAGTAATTAATCGGCGCATAAACTCTGATTTATTGCACCTAAACTGCGCCAACAAAGCTCTGCAAATGTTCATCCTAACATGTTTTTGGTCTAGAGTGAGCAATCGCGGCGCCCAGCGCGCGCAGTCAGCTTTCTTATTCCTAAGTTTTCAATCAATATGTGACAAACACATTCTTTAGAAATGCCTGTGCTATCTCTAACCTTAATTCAAGGGTTCTCTAGCACCATTTGGTGAACTTGAGCAATGTTACCGTCAGTGGTTGCAGTTTTTGGCCCTAAACCATCCCAAACATTCATCGTCACCCAAGCTGGTACGGCCACGTTTAAATTAGGCTGCCCAAAATTTCACCGTGGTAAATGATGTTGCAAAGTCCCTGTACACAGCGTCCAACTCGTGTTTAATTTGCGTAGGCGTATTGCCTTTCACTTGCATCGACTCACTAAAACGACTGTCAAACAACAACTACGGGTCCAAAATGGCTGAAATTTTGGTGAGTTCCTTACTAAGCATGCGCAAATAAGTTCTCCAACTTTTGTTGACAAGTGCTGCCATCGTTGAGTTCAGAAACTTTTCAGACTACCCTTAAAGCTTGAAAAAACGACTCTGAAATATCAGAGTAACATTGTTAATTGTTTGATTGATTTCCCCAGGTCCAAATCGTGCCAGAAAGACTTATGGGCCCAGATCAACACAGCACTGCAGGCCAGCGGCAAATGACAAAGGTGTACAGAGGCGAGCGGCAGTGCGGCGAGCCTCTCCCCCCCATCGGAGCCCGAGCTGTCCCCCGACCCACCCTACTTGCTGCTGCCACCAGAGTGCCCCATTGCCCTGTACCAGCCCAACTCTCTGGCACAGTTCAGTGGACCCCCGCCCGGCCCCAACTTGGCCGAGCCCCCCCCGCAGTGGGGCGGCCGCTGGCATCTCTGACAGCCCAGCCCGTCCCCCCCGGGGGGGCATGGGGAGCATCCATTCAGCATGCCGCCACCTATTCTTAGTGTTCCCCCGCCCAATGCAAATGTACCCCCAAATGATTCCCCCCCCGTTCCAATTGTTCCTCTTGTCTTAAATGTTTCTTCACCCAATCCAAATGATTCATTTTTAATCCCTAACGTTCCTCCTCCCAACACTAATTTACCCCCACCATCCCGCAGTATAGGCCTGGCTGGCCCTACACTGCAGCCTGTTCCCAATTTGGGCTCACTCAATTCCAATGTGGGCCCATCTAATCCTAATATTGGCCCCCCCAATCCCACCGTGAGCCCAACCAGTCCCATCGTGGGCCTTCTTGATTCCAATGTACCTGTACTCAGCTTGGGTGTGGCCCCACCTGTGTGCAGTGTGCCCCGAGGTCTCCCTGATGGGCTTCCGCCCATATTCAATGAGTGCCCGGCTATCTCACATGTGCCATCACCCATTCTTAGTATGCTACCGCCCATTCCATATGTCAGCCTTTCGAAACTCAACGAGTGTCAGTCCATTCCAAATGTGTTTCCATCCGAATTCAAGGAGCTCGCAACCTTTTCAAATTTGCCATTTGATGAGAGCCCGACTATTTCAAATATACAGCCCCCCAAATTCAACGAGTGCCTTAGCATTTCAACTGTTCCACTGTCAGAATTTAAAGCGTGCCCGGCCTTTCCAAATGTTCCGCCACCTAAATTCTATAAGCGTTCGGCATTTCCCAATATGGTATCATCTACATTCAATGTGCGCCCAGCCGATCCAAATCTGGCCCCGCCGAATTTTAATCAGCGTCAGGCCATTGCAGATCTGCCTTCGCCCAAATTTAACGAGCGTCTGGCCATTCGAATTGTACAAACACGTAAATTCAATGAGCCCCCCATCATCCCTAATGAGCTTCCGCTTAAATTCAACGACACTCAGGCCATTACAAATATGCCCCCGCATAAATACAATTGGCCTCCGCCTAAATGCAGTGAGCGTCCAGGCATTCGAATTGTGCAACCGCGGAAATACAATGAGCTTCCCGCCTCCCCTAATGTGCCTCCGCCTAAACTCAATGAGCGTCAGGCAATTCCAAATGTGCCCCCACCTATATTACAAGAATGCCTTAATAAGGCTCTCCCTGTATTCCAAGAGCGCCGTGCCATCCCTATTTTGCCCCTGCCCAAGTTAAATGAGCATCTGGCCATTCCAAATGTACCCCCACCAAAAATCACTATGCCTCCTCCCAAATTCAAAGAGTGTCCTGGCATTACAAACGTAATCCATCCCAAATTTAATAAGCTCTATAAAGCTATCTCAAAAGCGCCTTCGATTGTCCCCCTGGCCAAATTTAAAACTTTTCCAGTCACTTCCAATATGGCCCAGCCCAAGATCAAAAGGCTGCAGCGCAAACTCCGCAAGCCCCCTCCGAGCATTCCCAACTTCAGAATGCCCCCGCCCAACCTCAATGTCCCCCCGCCCAGGCGGAGAGTCCCCTCGCCCTCCCTCAATGTGCCCCCCGACTTGGCGCAACCTCCCCCGCCCCAGGCTTGGGGTAGGCACAACTGACTGCCTAGTATTAAACTTATCATTTCATTCGATGCGTGTTTCTGTAGTGCTTCGTTTTAGATTTCCACATATTCTCTCTAGGTAGGTTAACACTTTTTGTGTTCCCATTAAGTCCAGTTCTAGTTTTGCATCAACTAGGTTTATTATGAATTTCTGTGACTTATTTCATGTTACGTGCGATTTTCGTGACTTATTTTTAGTAGGCTAATTATTATGTTAAATTTTGAAACACATTTTAGTGTTATTGTAATCCACAATTTGCATGTTGTGGGATCATTATTCACTTCAATCGATATAATCAGTAGATTCATCCTTTTTTGCCGACACATTTTATTTTCAGTTTTATATCTCATTTTAGATTTTCTTTGGTTTCACTTTTATGTTACCGTCGAATAGTTTTATTACGAATATTTCATGACAGATTTCATATCCAATTTGTTTGGTGGATTAGTTTCAATTTTACACTTTTTCATGCGATTTATGCATATAGGTTATCATAGGAAGTAATTACTTAGGTCTTATTTCGGCTATAAGTAACTTTGTGTTCATATTTGTTATTTTGAATACTCATTCTTAACTTAGTTGTGTGTTTTGTGTTGGTGGCATAGAATTAACAAGCTAGAAAACATTTGAAACATGTTTGATTAAATTATACTTCCTGATTATCCAACATTAAATATATTGCCAAGGTAGTGTGGCATTAATTGTAATATTCAAAGAGCAATCGAAAAATATATTATATTTAAACTGTAACGTAAAGATTTACGGCTAAAGAAGTGTTAGCTTGAATTTGCTAAGTATTTTTGAAAAATATACATGGAAAAATATATTGTATACTAGAGTTTGTTAATTCGTTAAACTGCCTTCCAACCAAACGATAGGTTAACCCGTGGTTTCATGATTGTCTAGCGGGAGTGGCGCATTCTTTTCACGAAACATAGACTGTTATAGTAATGTTATGTCCTTGGCTTAGATTATCAGAACGCCCTGATTCAAGATTACCCATCAGGTACAGTACCGCCCAGGAGTATTCCACCCACGTGGTCATGTACATATCACCTTCACTCGCCCCTACAGCTTCAGTGCTGACTAACTCAATACATACATACACACTTAACTCACCAGTCTTTTATTACATATGAATAGTTAGATTTATTATTATTGGAAGAATGTGCGTTTTGCAAGTTTCTTTCGTAAACGAGAGATTTACGTCTGAAAAATATAATTTTACTAGAATCTAAGAGAGTAATGTATTAGGCTTAGTTTCATTTTGACCCCAACCAAATGAAATGGGAACTCGGGAGAGCGGCTAATAAAATGTTTAGGTGTTTTTATTTTGTCAGTGTTTTTCTCCCGAGTGGTTGTTTGTTTCACGCCGCTCTCTCTTCCAGTGGGATGACAGCCCTAGATTCTCTATTCGTATAAGGTAGGTTAGCCAGCATTATATTTACAATTTTAACGTGTTTTCTGTTCATTTTTTGATGTCACAAAACATATAGCTCTAGAAATAGGAACTGAAGAATTGATCTCCCAAGAAGTGTGCGAGTATGAAAGGAATAATGCAGTTTAAAGTCCATAGTACAGTGGCAAGCATTACACAAGCATCACACAACCTCCCGGGTGCCTACTGCTCGGGCACGCACTCTCCATTTGCTCGCAACGAGTGCCAGACTTAACCTTAGCTCTATAGACTAGTGATTCATTAATCTAACTTTAGTTTGATTTAATATAGATCTAGCTAGAAGAATGTAGTTTAGTAAAAAGAAAAGAAATGAACAGATTGTATTGTCTTTATTTACATCAATTGGAAATCATAATATTTCGCTTTCACCCGATGGCACTTGGCCATGTTAATGCGGGAACGTTAAACTTCCCGTCTATTTCATTATTACGTATTATGAATGAACGGATACATATATATATATATATTTAAATTTACATCATAATTTTTATTATATAAAGACTATTTTTACACTTGATGAATTTATTATTATATTAAAGATTTCATGCCATGTGTAGGTGGATGTCTGTTGGTTTGTTTGTCAGTTTGTTTGTTAGTTTGGTTGACTGGTGGATGGATTGATTGATTGATTGATTGATTGCACTCCAGACACTGACACGGTTCAACCCCATTTGTTAAGTAATCGGTTGTTGTGCGGGCCCCGCTCCGCCTCAGGTTGTGATACGTGTCATCCTTGCTTTCGAGCATGTGTTCCACTCTTTCCTCTACAACTCTCTAAATTGGTAGGTAGTTCAATTTAAATGCATAATACAAACATTACATTTACTAACCCCTTTTTTTGTGATTTCTGTGTGAAAATTCTATTGAAAATTAATGTGTGAGTCCTTATTTTTATATCTCTTGGCTCATCCAAATTGTTTGTCCATCTTTGGTCTATTATTCAACGTTGGTGTCGAGTGAATTTTAATAAAATAATGAATTTCAAATACCTCACCTGTTTTATTCCATTCAATAATTATTATGTAATACAATGCCGAATTCATCTTTGGTGACAAGCACTAAGTTATGAATTTCTTTGCTCCACTGTGGTCACTGATGACCATCATATTGTCATTATGGTATGAAGAGTGATATTTTCACCACGTTGGATTTATGGTAAGTGTACGGGACGTGTTTGCCTGCACAAGAAGAAACTTGTCCTTTGTAATGATTCAAATAAATAATATTTAACCCACCATGAAAATGCAGAGAATTTCGACTCTTGTAGTGTTTTTATATTTGAAGGCGTCTTGAACAAGACGTTATATTCGAAATTCGTATTTTGCATAAAATTGAAAACGCCTTTATAAAGGCAGTTGGTTTTTTCTCAGTCGGTAACTGTAGACAGCCTCGGGGGAAGGAGTGATGGTCACCGGCTGCGTTCTGGGGTGACATCAGCAGAAGAGGTGGGGGGGGCGGGTTGAAATCACATACTGCGAGTTGGATCCCAGGTGGCGAGGCGAGTTTGGGCAGGGCGCGCAGCGGTAGGTGTGGACGGGTCCAGAGCCTGAAATAAATGAGGGATTTGATTTTTGTGGCACATTTATAAGAAGCTCTAGGACCACGTCACCGACCTCTGTTTGCAGTATCAAAATTCTCATAAAAAGCTTTGCATTTTTCGCTATGAAGCTGTTTCCTTTTATCTCGGAAACAAGAGAACATTTTGAGAGTTTCGCTGAGTACATAAATATCTTACGTGTAACATATTTTATTTCTATGCCAGTTTATTTAATTAACATGTGAGTATCTTTGCATAAAATTATTTATTTAACATTGTTTCCTATTATTATAGAAAAGGCTTGCAAATTCTGATATTTTTTCAAATCTCTTCTTGCCTGTTGCCGCAGGAGCGATTTTTTTCACTCAGCCAATCAGCGGTTGCTTCGCGAGAGCAAGATGGTTGCTTGAATTAAGGCGAGACAACTGCTCTTTGGGCTGGGGTGATAAAAATGTCCCGTTAACAGCAGGTTAAGGGCAGGTTTTTAAACATTAGTTTCCCATCTGTAGGGCAGGATTATCAACATTAGTTTTTATGGAAGGTTTTACATAGTTTTCGAGCGGTAAATATGATGGCATTTGTTGTGTTTGTTATATTTGATGTGCAGTTATATTGATGATGATGCTGTTGTATTTGGACGTTCGCTGCAGTAAGTGTAAATAGTGTGGGGCTTATGTTATGATGGATTAACCCCCAATGTGCCGAGAAATCCACTGCAGATTTTGGACAGTTGTACCCCTTAGTGTGTCGACGAATTCGCTGTGGATTCACTAGAAATTCACCGCACTTTCCCTGGTTTCATTGTATTGTGTAAAATAATTTTTGTAGCATACTAAAATATTTTTTATTCGAATGGCAAGGAAATAATTTATTAATATTATTCTGGACTCTCGTTTCGCCAAGCGTATTATAACTTTGAAAAGTGAAAAATATTTCCGATTTAATAACAGGAAAGTGTCAAATATTTTATTGTGATGATCACTTATTTCGCTTTATGGAAAATAAAATAAAACCCTAGAATATTTTAAATTTTTTTATCGTATAGTGGCTGTACCTCGCTACAACCTCAGTGTACCACCGGGGCTCAGTCTGTCTGTGCAGAGCAGAAAGAGACACAATAGAGCATGTTGCTTTTACAAATAGCGCTGTTTTTTAAAATAAGCATGTTTTTACAAGTCACAGGTGACATCTATACTATGTAGGTATACATACTAAATATAAACATGCGTATTCGAATGCAACGTTGTGTCAAAACTTCAAAGCAATCGTTGAAGAACTTTCTACCAGTCACAGGTGACATCTATACTATGTAGGTATACATACTAAATATACACATGCGTATTCGAATGCAACGTTGTGTCAAAACTTCAAAGCAATCGTTGAAGAACTTTCTACCAGTCACAGGTGACATCTATACTATGTAGGTATACATACTAAATATACACATGCGTATTCGAATGCAACGTTGTGTCAAAATTTCAAAGCAATCGTTGAAGAACTTTCTACCAGTCACAGGTGACATCTATACTATGTAGGTATACATACTAAATATACACATGCGTATTCGAATGCAACGTTGTGTCAAAACTTCAAAGCAATCGTTGAAGAACTTTCTACCAGTCACAGGTGACATCTATACTATGTAGGTATACATACTAAATATACACATGCGTATTCGAATGCAACGTTGTGTCAAAACTTCAAAGCAATCGTTGAAGAACTTTCTACCAGTCACAGGTGACATCTATACTATGTAGGTATACATACTAAATATACACATGCGTATTCGAATGCAACGTTGTGTCAAAACTTCAAAGCAATCGTTGAAGAACTTTCTACCAGTCACAGGTGACATCTATACTATGTAGGTATACATACTAAATATACACATGCGTATTCGAATGCAACGTTGTGTCAAAACTTCAAAGCAATCGTTGAAGAACTTTCTACCAGTCACAGGTGACATCTATACTATGTAGGTATACATACTAAATATACACATGCGTATTCGAATGCAACGTTGTGTCAAAACTTCAAAGCAATCGTTGAAGAACTTTCTACCAGTCACAGGTGACATCTATACTATGTAGGTATACATACTAAATATACACATGCGTATTCGAATGCAACGTTGTGTCAAAACTTCAAAGCAATCGTTGAAGAACTTTCTACCAGTCACAGGTGACATCTATACTATGTAGGTATACATACTAAATATACACATGCGTATTCGAATGCAACGTTGTGTCAAAACTTCAAAGCAATCGTTGAAGAACTTTCTACCAGTCACAGGTGACATCTATACTATGTAGGTATACATACTAAATATACACATGCGTATTCGAATGCAACGTTGTGTCAAAACTTCAAAGCAATCGTTGAAGAACTTTCTACCAGTCACAGGTGACATCTATACTATGTAGGTATACATACTAAATATACACATGCGTATTCGAATGCAACGTTGTGTCAAAATTTCAAAGCAATCGTTGAAGAACTTTCTACCAGTCACAGGTGACATCTATACTATGTAGGTATACATACTAAATATACACATGCGTATTCGAATGCAACGTTGTGTCAAAACTTCAAAGCAATCGTTGAAGAACTTTCTACCAGTCACAGGTGACATCTATACTATGTAGGTATACATACTAAATATACACATGCGTATTCGAATGCAACGTTGTGTCAAAACTTCAAAGCAATCGTTGAAGAACTTTCTACCAGTCACAGGTGACATCTATACTATGTAGGTATACATACTAAATATACACATGCGTATTCGAATGCAACGTTGTGTCAAAACTTCAAAGCAATCGTTGAAGAACTTTCTACCAGTCACAGGTGACATCTATACTATGTAGGTATACATACTAAATATAAACATGCGTATTCGAATGCAACGTTGTGTCAAAACTTCAAAGCAATCGTTGAAGAACTTTCGGAGATTTAAGATTTTGAACAAAGTAACATTAACATTTTTATTTATATAGATTATTTTATTACAAGAGAAAAAAACATTTTTCTGAATATAAGTAGCTATCCTGGGTAAAATACATTAGACAGATGTATACATTTTTTATAAACATGTAAACAAAAATATCTGCTGAGATGGTACAATTTACAATTTTGGTGAGAAGAAATGATGAAAAAACAGTGTTTGAAATTTTTTGTTTAAAGTTAATACGACGTTTGCGGTTGCTTCGTACCTTTCCCATAATACACGGCTTGGTCATAGCACGGTCATCTATATGCTCCGGTTATGTGGGCAGACTCCTTTTAAGGGGACTTTTTTCCCTCAAAAGTATCACCGATGGTTGCCAAGCGCCATTGTCGCCACAGCAGTTTTCATTGGCAAGAAAAGACAACCTGATTTTTTTCTCTCTTAAGATTAACAGGACATTGCAAAATTATTGAATCGATCATTTTAAAAAGGTAAAGTTTTTATATTAATTTTTCATTTATAAAATCTAGATTTGCATTTATTCAGAATTATATACTTGTAAATTGATGCACACATTTTATAACAACAAAACATACAAGAGTGGTAGATACTCTCAGTATTACTCTAGTGAAAGACTAAAAATTCCTTGAAATGGCTTTAGCTATTTTTAGTGACCAGGTCTGAATAGCCAGGTACTTTCCAACCTTCCTCTTCTACATGTCCTTCCCCTCTCATCAGTCCAACGTAGGTCAACCGGCCGTTTTAGAACTTTCGGAACTTAAAAAGGCCGCTTGGATGTTGACTGAACCCCAGCAAGATTAGGAACATACATTTTTGTACTCTCCTAAATAAATGCCAAATAAAGACATTCAAGCAGATTTAAAAATTATTTTTATATTGAAATTAAAATTTCGAATACTGCGCATTAGTCCCAAATCCTCAATAAACCCGGAGCATTTGGAACTATGGCAACCCAATCATTATTGGAGTAAGTGGCGACAGCGGAAGGTAGTGGAAAAATATTTATAACTTTCAGAAAGGCATGTAAAAGCGCCGCAGGTGAATTTTTTTCCATGGAATTTAGGCGAATTTTTTTTTAATAAGTTTCTAATGGGATGATATGTCATCTTTGGGGATACTGTGAAAATTGTAGACATTGTACACAGGACTGAAAATAATATATCAAATATTTCATAGGTCTCCAACGGAGGAGCTCCAGCTAGGTTCCAAAATAATACCGGTCGGTGGCCGAGTTGACATCGCGCTTGGGTCCCACTCAGGCGTAGTGTGTTCAATTCCTCGGCTGGCTAAGTCCTCCATCACAACACAAGCAACATTTTCAGCTTACTGTGGTGGTAGTAGGAGATTTTCAAATATTGTCAGGTTATTCGTAACCCGGGAATGTTTGTCTTTCTTTTAAAAAATATATATATATATATTGAGGACACAGAACTCGGAAAAAAATATGTGTGTATAGTAAAAAATATATATAAACTCGACACCTGGGTGGGAATCCGACGCATTTGTCCACTTGGCTACTGGCCGGTTAGCTTACATGTTTTAAAGGTTTTCGTTTTAAACAATACTGAAATATTTCCGTTTAAGAAAAAAATAAGAATTTTCGTCTAAATATTTTTGGGATACTGATTCCGAAAAATAAAAATCGAAAGCATTTATTGGTTTGCACTTCGACCTAGAAAAATTATCTTTGTTAATGGAATAATTTAATGGGTTCAAGCAGCAATGCAGTAAGGTTAAAATAGACCC
Organism: Hesperophylax consimilis; assembly: GCF_061612785.1. Lineage (NCBI taxonomy): Eukaryota > Metazoa > Arthropoda > Insecta > Trichoptera > Limnephilidae > Hesperophylax > Hesperophylax consimilis. The sequence continues at coordinate 2,743,936 of NC_142841.1, read as the reverse complement.
TCTTCAAAAGCAAATTACCGCATGGCTGATAGAAAGTGGCAGAACGAAATCGGAAAGCTTCCTGAATGAAATTATTGTATGACTGAAGAAAGACCCTTAAGTGAAATCATTCCGACTTTATCCCTATTGTATATATATTTATAATTTTGGTTTTTGTATTACGATATATGTACCTACCTACAACATTGTTTTATTGTTTTTATATGTTATTATTAATGTTACCACCATATTACGTGCATTTGCCTAGTTTGGGGTATTTTTATTAATAATACGAGTAAATAAATTCAAATTCCACTGCCTTCACTCACACCTACCCCAATTGTGTATACCATAAAAAAAAAACCTGCAGCGCCTTTTCCCTGTGAACATAACATAATAATTCATATTCCACTCTCTTCACCCGCAACACATATCTACCCCAAAAGGTTACCATAGGAAGAATTTGCCTGCGGACCTTTTCCGTATCTTGATTTATCTCTCCTATTTGAGAGTTGTAAGTAATTTTCCACTCCCTTTCTTCTTGTCACTTACTCCAGGGGGATGTCATAGAGCCAAAGGGCTCCGAGATTATTGAGGAATTGGGTATATAATGTGCGGTATTTGCAAGTCTTTTTTTTAAATTCTGTGCAGGTAACCTACACATAAAAAAAACGTACGTTTATCTTTTTATTTGACCTGTCCAAATGCAAAATAATATTTTGGGCCCCTTCACGGCTCAAATCGGCCCTGTTAATAATCCCGAGCAACGCCGTCACCTTGTATGTAAATATTTATATTTTATTTTGTCTACTTTGTTACTTCCTTGTAAGCTCTATACAATAATAAACTGCTTCCCATTGCTTGGAAGCTAGCGATGCCCCTGTTCCGAGTTCTGTGTCCTCAATATGTACCTACCATTTTTAGAGCATCCCAAAAATTGACATGCTCTGAGGGAAAATTTCCATCGAACCTCCTGGGTGAAAATGTAATCAAAATAAATGGTACCTGACCGGGCCCCCCTTAAGATTGGAGCCCTAAGCCTGGGCAATGTAGGCCTAGGTGGAAATCCGGCCCTGATTACCATTTCCTCCATCCCCACAACATTCCCCATAATTGGGGATGTAGTAGTCCCACTGGGTCCTGTTGTGACTGTTACGAGGTATGGTATTCACAAACAATGTTTTGGTTAGCGACACATTACTCTAAATGCATCATGGCTTGGTTTGTTTCTAATGGGAATGTATGGCGAGCCATAAGCTAAATAGGCCAAGCCACGAATATATAGCGCGGTCTGTCACAGGCTTTATGTAGCTAATATAAAAGTAGTTATAAATGCAACTATCTTAATAAAATGAACTTTATCTACCTTGTCTTGATTATTGATGCAAGTGAAATACGCCGATGATTCCGTATTCACACGCCAAAGCCGTCCTTCCGGTGATAACATCGCCGATGAAAAATGGGCACTGAAATTTGAAAGTTTTAACCCGTCAGGCAACTGACATATTCTGTCAGTTACCTGACGGTATTTCCGCTTTGTAATGAAATCCAAATAAATTGAATATTTCTGAACGAATCTGAAAACTAATAACGGTTTTTGAAAGGTAAAACAATTTTAAATTTAATTATTACCTACATATAATTTATGAAATTTTGAATTCAAACTAAAAAGTTCAAAATTTTATTAAACCTACGGCACAAAATGTGTCATTAACATAGTTATAAAGTTACAAGTACAAAGAGTATAGCACAAGAAAATATAAAAATACAAAAGATAAGAGAAAAAATAATAAAATTACGTAATAAAGATGTATATTGAATTATTTTCTATTCATGCCAATCCGTAGAAACCCATAAATAATAGATTATTTTAGATTTGAATATAAAGCGTTGTGTTTTCTCTTTCCAACACCGTAAGATCATATTTCTCACTATGAGAGTAAAGGAGACACAAATATTTATATGAGTTCCCAAAAGCGAACTGATACTGAGGGGTTAATTCAACAGTTAAAAAAGCAAATTTAATTGAATAAACACAACTTTTTAACGACAATATTATAAATCATGCAATCGCGTAGATAACTTGGCAACATTAAACTTAGAATAACGTTTCTCATATCTCATTGTTACCGAGCAGTTTGCAAAAGATAAAACAAAAATAACTTTCAAGACGAAGTTGGTAAATAAACTTCGTTTACCTGAATTTCAAAACAAACAGAATAAAACGTTATTTTTATCACGCAAATACATCACATGTTTACTTTTTAATATAAACACATCATACGACTATCAACTTTTAAATTATAAACTAAGATAAATCTTCCCAGAGCGAATTTACATACATCTATAGATTAATTGTTTTTACTGACGCTCGTGCGTTAGTTTTCCATTCACGTGTTGATTTATTACAATTTACAATATACAAGGTGTCCAAGGGTAAAGTGCACTAACTTCGGGAGATGATTCTGCAAGTAAACAGGTGAACAAGGTTTTTCAAAATTCCAACTTTTTAAGGTAGTCTCTAGGTAGAAAAGTAGAAATTCTTGTAAGAAAGTAATAATAAATAATAATTATTATATATACATTATACCTAGCTCTCCCATTAAAAATTTTGGCGTATTAGATCTATCAAAAAAATTATATATATAAATGCAAAAATCCGTCATATTAAATACATGTAGGATTTCGAAAGATTTTTTAAATATTTATGCTGAGGGATCAGTAGGATTTATAGGCCCTGTTAGAAGTTCTACCGAGCCGAACCCTATGATATGAAAATATCTGGAGTCGGTGAATTATTTTCGTGACGGTGACGTGTTGTTCTTGTATTGTTTTGTATTTATTTTGCTTATATAATGCACTTACAAAATGTGGATTGACTAGATGATCATTTGTGGAAAAGTATGTGGAAGGGTTTAGTTTTTCCGTGGGGAAGATTAACCCGGACATAAAGTCGGAAAAAAAAACTTTAATGGAAAAATATATTGAAAAAAAGTTTAAAAAATCGTCCTTTACGATGTAGATTCATCAGTTTCCCGCTTGTACTACGAATTCCAGACACGTGTACCTATATTATTGTGAAATAATACGATCTATCTATACAGGAGAATGTATGTGGCGGCCGCATGGCGCACACCGGGCGATGGCGTTTGTTGGAGTTTGATTGGCATTTTATTCCAAGATTGAACATTTTCACACTTTTCCTCTAAAACAAAAGAAAGGATTGTCTACATAAAATATTGAAAAACTTTACTAAAAACCCGGGCAACGCCGGAGCCTTCAGCTACATAGTTAATATATTAAATTTACTTGTTTACGTCGGGAGTTTCGCATTAAAACAACCCATTATTCCTAACAAACCTACGCAAAACGCACTTGTTTATAAAAATTGTAGACTCACTTTTTATAAAAATAAATCCTACAAATATCTAAAAATATCCCACAAAATAATAATAGAAACCCACCTGAAACAAGGCATCAGTCTCGAGAAGTATTGTTAAGAACTCCACAAACCCAAAAAAAACAATAAAGCTTCCAAGGTCATTACAAATAAATAAATAAAAATAATTTTTAAAAAGTTCTCTTATCGTCGAGCAAAGAAAATGATTGGTTTATTTAACGCTGACCCCCGTTGTCGAACACTTTCCTCTCGAGCGCTCCCATTGGTCGGTTAGTCGTGACGTCATGCGTGAATATTTTCCTAAGTGGAGCGTCGTTGACAGTCATTATTAGTTGGGTTTCAGAAGTCAGAAGCAACCGAACTCGCAAAGGTCTTATCATTAACGATAATAACCATCGACAAACACAATCCATATAAGGTAAGACTTTGTTTATATTTGATTCGAATGTCAATGATTTCTCTTCAATTTATTTGGAACACTACAATCCATTATTTTAATTTTATTAGAATTTATTTTAAACACTTAAATAAATTTTATTTGGAACGCTTGAATTCATTTTATTAATTTTCATTTGAATAATGAACGCTTATAATTCTTTAAAATAATTTATATTGAATTTATTTGGAACAATGTACATAATTAATTTACATTGAGTTTTAATATTAGGTATGTACAAGTTCTCAAGTCAGTGTCTAATTTATTTTGAGATCTTGCAACAGATTTAAACACGAGGTCACATAAAACACAATCAAATTAACTTACCTTAATTGCGTTAAATAAATTTCAAAGTAATTTTGAATCAATTTAAACTGTCAAAAACATTACAAAACTTTTATAATCATGAAAATAAAAGACCCACCTTACGTTCATGGTTAATTAAACGCGATTCTTCGCCATCAGATGAGCATAAGAACAGAATTTTCCGAATGACAGTTGCGAACTTTTCAAGGTGAAACTTTTGGCGGGAGTCGTTGAAACTTTCCCGCCACGAGTAGATGACATGTACAAACATTGTACCTACACATAAGTATTATAAAGAAGAACATAGGTATTGTGTTGTCTAATTTTTCCGCGTAGATATTTTTGTTTCCACTAGATAGATTTACGAATACATAATTCTTTATTTCTTCAATTTCAAGATAAATAATCTGTCATTAAGTAATTTAGATAATAATTGTTGAAATAAAATGCATTGGTTGAGTACACAATAATTAGCGCACATCAATCAGGTCAATGGTTAATGTATTGTTATCGTTATTACGGCTTGAAACACAAAGGTGTTTCTGGATGACAAGAATATAAAACTCACATCAACGCTATTTTACGATTAAAAAAGTACCAGTGTATGGAGAAACAAATGATTTTTTACGATTTTGTAGATGTTAATTTATCTATTTAACTAAAATAGTAATATGGACTAACTACCATATGTATTCCTCATTGCCCAGAGTTGTTACCAAGTTTAGTATTAAAAAAGCCAGCATTTCACAATTATCTTAACAAATGTTTAATTTTGTTTCAGGGACGTGTTCTTTATTCTTCTTATCCGGAATAGATCTGTGTTGCTACACTTCCCATCTGATAGTCACCATCTTCCCTTTTTCTCATTTCTAACTTTTGGCTTTACCTTCTGATTATATTTAATCCCAAATCTGTCACTTGAGAGAGATATTCGATTTGTAACCAAGAACTCACCTAGAATGACTTCTCTGGAACAGATGTCCAAAGGGGACACAATCAAGCTTAGAAATGAACATATTGGGTAAGTAAATAAACTGAATATTACCGATTTCAGAGAAATGCGCATTTGACCGGTGTGTGTACGTGATTACCACCAACAGTTGATATAATGCATTGTTATCGACAACGAGTCTATATTAAGAGTTTCAACCCGATCGGATGTCGATAAGTGGGTTAATTTTCGCTTCCAAGATTTGCATTCATTCCTTACCGAAAACAAAAGTGAAATTAAAAAAAAAGTTGTTAATTTTTTTATAAAGGCGCTGAAAATTGTTTTCGCCGTGAGTGGCGTTTATTAGCTTAGAGCCGGGGCTCCTTTGGCAACGCAAACCGGCAATATGATATTATAATAATATGATAAAGTCATGCAAGTCAATGCCCTGACGTGAAAGGATTTATCAAATGAACTAAAATAACTACAGGGTTTTCCAATAAGAGGTGTTATTTTGAATAGCCCGCTATTTCGGTAGATGTTACTTTTGAAGCTGTCATTTTTTGACATTTGACAAGTAGAAACTACGCCATTAATACAAATGGAACGATACACGCTTCAACAATGCATTGAAATTATTAAAATTCACTTGAGTGAATCAAATGCAAATCATCTTGAGTCATGAGGCCCATTTCCACCTCGGTGGCTTCGTCAACAAGCAAAATTGTCGCATCTGGGGCTCGGAAAACCCAAGAGTTATTGTTGAAAAGCCTCTCTATCCTCAACATGTGACTGCTTGGTGCGGTTTATGGTCCGGCGGGGTCATTGGACCATTAGCCATGGAGATTGATTAATGATTTTTTATGGCCGGAATTGGATGGTATTAATCTGGACAACGTTTATTTTCAAGAAGACGGCGCTACGTGCCACACAAGCAACGAAACCATTGATCTTTTACGATTGAATATCAAAATAACACCTCTTATTGGAAAAACCTGTACAATGGTTGTTTACAACAAATCATTTCACCATTCGTTTATAATCTAACCTAATTTTAACCAGCCGCGATTACTTAAATTACTGACTTTAATAAATAACTAAAATAAAATAACAGACTTGTGGCAGTAAAACAAAGCATTCAAAAATACAATTGAATCAGAACTAATAAATCTTAATGTTAGAACCAGACCACAAAGAAAATATGAAACATTTAGATTAAAAACATTCAACAGCAAAATATAATTTTTCAACCTTCTCTCTCTATTACCCGAGATCTTTGTAAAACAAAAATGTCATGATCGATGATATTGATATATTTTCTAACTCACTTACGAAATCTGATGTACAATGATTACCTAAAAAAATAACCGTTGTTATCACCGATTTTGCACTTGAAACTATTGTTTTTCTTTTATACAATTGATATACGAGTAGTAATCTATATTTTTTTGTATCAATACGGTTCCACGATAATCCAACACAGTGACAATGCAACACACTTTTAAAAAGTGATATAAGTCATATAACCTAACCTACTTAACCCAGTTAATAAAGTTTCGTCACTTTCCATGACTTTATATAACTTTTTAAAGATGTGATGAATTATCATTGTGATGATTTATCCGGTTACCCAACTAATAAAGGACATATTGATGATCTTACTTCTATTTTAGTTCTACACGTAGAAAAAAAGTCCTTTAAAAAAAGTAATTGCATGCCAATTTTTTGATACAACATTAGTCATTCAGAATATATCGAGAACAAGTGTTATTTTCCTAATAAATATCATGACGGAATACGAAAATATCAATATCAGTATTTGTATGAGAACGTGTTTCGCGGTCCTCATAAAACACTCGCTTTTAACTGATACTTTTTTTTAGGAACTCAAGCCTGCAGTCCCGTTTTTAACAGGAAAACGAAATATTTGACCATATTTTTAATAAATTAACAGCATTTTTATATCAGGAAGTTTTCTCCGTGTAATAAAAAATTAAATTTATAAATTGATTGCGTTTCCTATCAAATCGAAAGTAAATAATGATTTGTTGCCGTTGTGAATACCGCACAAGAGTCCCAACTGCTTCAACTGTCCGGAATCAGTGAAACTATGCTATCCCTAATTGTGATATGTAATGAGTCTGAAAGGAATATGGGGAGGAGGGAGATGGGGTGATGTAGATTGGGAAATACCTAGTTATACCAATCTGGTCACTAAATGGATATTGAAATTTTAAGCAACCTTTCAATTCTGAATGTTGGTCTTTCACCAGGGTGATACTGAGAGAATAGAAACCATCATAAATGACGGAGTAACAGTAGTGCGAAATCCCAAATTAAATAAATTTGTAATAGTCATGCGTAAAACAGTCTGTGCAAAAACGTATAGGAAGAATGGATTTGTTGTTATTACCACGGTTTTAGATTTTATTTTAATAAAAATACTAATTTCGGTTATGTGTCTATTATAAGTAACTGTGGTTCAATGAACTCGGATTTGTTTTTAATTTAATTGTAATTTAAAAAAAGTTGGAACTGATGGGTCAAGAATTTAGACAAGCGATAAAATACCTACCTACCTAGCGTACAATATTTTTTTACAAAAATCTTTTAAGGCGATGCACTACGTCATGTAATATTTTAAATTGAGCCGCTATCAATAAGAACCCTTACGTAGATGGCGATAAAGTTTAAATTACCGCTTAACACCATCCGCCTGTTTTAATTTATGCAAGTTTTATGCTCAATCAACAAAACAATGAAAGTGAATAATATCAGTGTGTATTATATTTATGTGTAATATATATGTTATTTCTAGTTAAATAAGTGAAAAATGTAATTTTCTTTTATCTAGAATAAAAAAAAAAAAGTAAAAACATGGCCAAAAAGTGCCTTTTATTTTATTTTGTGGATGTTCAGGCATAAATATTTAATTTTTTTCCGATCATTTTATAAATAGCTTAATTTGCCACATTATACAATAAAATCATAACCGAAAATGGGTTCGTAAGTAGGAGATTTTGAACTTTAAAGCAGTTTTCATAGGCCTATACATTATTTTTTTCTGGGTTTATAAAAAGACTTATCTAAAAAATACATTATTATTTCAAAGGCCAAGCTGTATTCTACTTGCAGTATTTAATTAAAGCATCTAAAACATTTCTAGGCGACCAAATTTTCAAACCAAAAACACATGATTTTGCATTACTACGTATGGCATCGCCTTAATTCTATATTTGAAATATGTATTTGCTTTGTTTAAATTTCTTAGAGTTAAGTCAAGTCAGATTTTGTGATTTTTCAAGAGACTGACCTTTTTAGCTAATCATGCAATTACCATTCCTACAATTATAATTTCCCGTGATTTAACTAATATTGTTATTTTGTTCATTCAGCCACTCCTGCAAGTTGTTCTTCAGTTCCTCCCCACTGAAGATTGTTCGCGGCGCAGCGCAGTACATGTATGACGAGAACGGAGAAGAGTATTTGGATTGTATCAACAATGTTGCTCATGGTAAGTTAAAAAAATGAATACATAATTAACGTTAGGATGGGAATACAAGAACTGCCAAAAGTAGCCAATATCGACTGCCGTTTATTTACTAGCAGTAACAGCTTGCAGCTTTTGAAATCGACTGCTTGTAGCAGTCCATGTATTCTTATTATTTTTTAATGATAAACAAATGCTTATAAAACAAGACTTTTTTATGCATAACACAAAGGATAACAAATTATTATAAGCAATAATTAGTCACCTGAAATATCCATACAAATTGAAAATATCTCCCGAGTAAAAATAAATGCCGCCGACGGGAATTGAACCCGCACCTTCTGATGTCCGGTCAGGTGCTCTGGACCACTGAGCTACGTCGGCTTATTCCAAACCCGCCAAATAATTCAATATATACTAGTACCTCAATCAACAATTACGGCTTATTAAATGTTTTCACCTGTAAACAACTTTATTTTTGTAGGTTTGTTAGTGCTACATTTCCCACTAGATAGCAACAAATGTAAATGTAGAGTATTAGTATTTTTTTATTTATTTAGAATTAACGGCACAGGTGCATTTAAATACTAGTATATTTATTTATTTTATTTTATTTATTTATTAATTTTCGGGTAATCGACAGTTTACGTTTAAACAGTTTGTACATAAATATTATATAGCCAAAAAAAAAACCAATTATGGATTTACTCCTTGTTACTTTACCTCTACTGAGACAGCATAATATGGAATAAGTAAATTAAATTTGAAAGAATGGAATATGAATTAAAAAAATTATACAAAACAAAAGATTATATAAAACGAAAAATTTACAATACATTTATCAATACATTTATAGCCAAAGAGAGAGGTTGTAAATATAAATCAAATTATAATAGAGATATAAACAATAGAGACATAAACATTATTCACAAACTATGAGAGAAATATTCTTTTATGGACCTCTTGTATTTGGTAAGTTCGCAACTGAAAATATCAACCTTGGATAATAAGCTATTGTAATTATTGCATAGTCTGTTCAGGCGAGAATTCTGCTTAGAGTTAGTTTTGCATTGATCAACCCTGAACAAGACACAAGAGCGTGTTGAACGGGCGGGTACATTGAATGGAATCTTGTTTAGCAATTCTGGGCATTCAACAGTCATAGTGCAATATAGAAATAAGAAAGAAAAGAAAGATGACAAGATTATATAATTTAACAAGACAAAGGAAAAATGATTAGATTTTATAATTAAGCAAGACAAAAGAAAAATTAATTTATATATTAATACAAATGAAGAAGAAATAAAAACAAAAAAACTTTTTATGCAGTGACCTCGTTAATATATGCACTGCTAAAATTGTTATTTAATCAGTACAGGTTTATAATTCTATAGAGGCATATTAAAAACATCAGCCAACATAGCATAAGAGTTACCAATGGTGTTCAATCTATTTATAACAGAATTTTAGCCTGAAACCGTAGTATAATACATCCTAGGAAACCTTGATCTAATGGTAGGAACATGAAAGTGAATCAACGTTAATATATCAGAGAAATCCAACTGATAATTTATAACTATGTATCAAAATATAAGATTAACAATTTTTCAACTACCACTTAATTTCATTAAATGTAATAAAAAATCAAAATCTGTTGATTCTAAAAGAATTCCGACTCTAAAATGAAAACACCTAGAATATTTTCCTTGGACTCTTTCAATGATATTAATGTGATTAAGACAGGGATAAACTGAGATCCTTTGTGAACCTGTAAACATCACTCAGAAGAATTTCACTCCTGCGGACGAATTTGGTAACGGCAATTATTGATACATATTTTGAGGCGAAAGGAACAGGGGATATTGGAAAGAGTAATTAGAAGAGGGTTGTTGGGAAGTTCTTAAATATTAAGAAAGGTTAAAGCCGTTTTAGGCAACGCCAACGCAACGTTTCGAATTTGAATGGTGGGCTTTCATTGGGTAGAAACTTACAGAATATTTTACTGTGTTTTAAACCGTATATGCCAAATTTTGCTTTTACATATTTACTTTTATTTGCCACTTCCATTCGTAGTCATTCGTACGCGATCCACCCGACTGCTAGCCGAGCGCCCTATACACGGGGTTATTGACTACCTGAATAAAACATTATTACTATCAATTTAATTAAATTGAGCCCGCAACCTTCACTGCGAGTCAACGATCTTATCGATCTACCAACGGGCATTATTTGGTAAATCTCAATAAATATTGTCATTGTCTTTTTAAAACAAGATTTAAAGGAATATTTTGTTGACACAAAATTGAGATAAAAAATGATAAAATTAATTAGTTTGTCATTAAATGAATGACATCATCAATTTACTAATTCATTCACCCTGTGATAATAATAATTGCGGTTCGCAATTTCATCAAAGAAAATAGAATAAATAATTCGCAAGCTTTGCATAAATATTTATTTTGTTATCTTCGTCGTTACCTTCCCATTAAATAATACTTTTATCTCGCTTAAATTACAAGTCATTAAGGACGTTTAATATGATGTAATTTGGTTATCTAGATTTATAAGTTTACCCGCGTAAGCAAGAGTGTTAAAAAAACAAGATAAGAGATATAATTTTATGTTGTACTTTGAGGTATTAGAGTAAATAATCTTTGCCTTTGTGATGGGTGTACACGTTTTTCAGCGGACGCAAATAATATTATTCACGTGACGTTAAAACGTTCCGACCTTCGACATGTAGATGTGCACGTACTACAAATAAATATTTATTTTAAAAATTACATTTACATTATTATTATTATGTTATATATTTTTTTTTTTTTTTTTGTAATTATTTTTTATTTTTAATAATATGTTTACATGGTACATAATTCATTTTACATCTTGTATTTTTTTACTACTCTTCCATTGAAAGCATTTGCTTGTGTATGGAAGGGGAGTGTACAAAAATGTTGTTGTTAGTTGGTACTTAAATAATTCTATTCTTATTATTTTGAATGTGTCTATTAATTCGTTTTTAAAACACACAATAATTCGGTTTCCCTATCTTTGAGAAGAGCATTGAGGACCTTGTAATTCGTAAAAGCGAGCCGTTCTCATGCACTCGAAGAAAAAGGAATTTGGCAAAGTTTCTTCAAATTATTGGTAATCCGTGTAAAAACGGGATTACCGGCCTTAACAAATGAATTAACAGGTTTTCTGATGAACTTTTATGTCTGAACACGTGTTCATAAAAATCCTAATATTTTCACATTTCGTCATTATATATTAGGCAAATGCAGATGAATGAACACGTGTTCCAACATATTAGGAATTTACTATAAGTTAATTCATTCGTTAAGGCCTGCAATTAGCAATACTCATTTTTCTTCGCGCAGAGAGCATTTTTCCAGTTTATCGCCTTGTTTCTCCGTGCAGAGAACGTTTTTTCAGTTTATTGCCTTGTTCCGCCTTGCTTTTCTTTGCAGAGATCGTTTTTCCAGTTTATCGCCTTGATTATCCGCGCAGAGAGCGTTTTTATAGTTTATCGCCTTGTTTCGCCTTGCTTCTCCTTGCAGAGAGCATTTTTCTAGTTTATCGTCTTGTTTCTCCGTGCAGAGAGCGTTTTTCCAGTTTATCGTCTTGTTTTGCCGTGCAGAGAGCGTTTTTCCAGTTTATCGCACTTGTTTCGCCGTGCAGAGAGCGTTTTTCCAGTTTATCGCCTTGATTATCCGCCCAGAGAGCGTTTTTCTAGTTTATCGCCTTGTTTCTCTGTGCAGAGAGCATTTTTCTAGTTTATCGCCTTGTTTCTCCGTGCAGAGAGCGTTTTTCCAGTTTATCGCCTTGTTTCGCCGTGCAGAGAGCGTTTTTCCAGTTTATCGCCTTGTTTCGCCGTGCAGAGAGCGTTTTTCCAGTTTATCGCCTTGATTATCCGCCCAGAGAGCGTTTTTCTAGTTTATCGCCTTGTTTCTCTGTGCAGAGAGCATTTTTCTAGTTTATCGCCTTGTTTCTCCGTGCAGAGAGCGTTTTTCCAGTTTATCGCATTGTTTCTCTGTGCAGAGAGCGTTTTTCCAGTTTATCGTCTTGTTTCTTGAGACTATTAACTACAAATATTTTGTAAACATAATTGCAAACTTTCTAGCCTAATACACGTAATTATGGAAATGATGTCAATCGAAAGCATAAACACTAATCATGACGCCATGCTTCGTGACTGGTCACTAAGAAATGCATCGAGCTGCCATTATGCTAAACAAATTGAGCATAATTAGCCAGTGTTTCGTAACTGGTTCAATTGCTCGGGACTAGTTCCTAATGACAGTAGTAATAATAACAATAATTTATTGCAGTCGCTTGGTGGCAGCCAATCTACCGATAATTGGTGCACCAATCAATCGATGGATTATTTGTTATTGGAGTAAAAGGGACATGGTTACTTCAAGTGTTCAAGTTACTCTAGCTGCATACTTGGTCGTTATTGAGGAATTTTGTAAAAGTTTTCTTTGCATATCTTTACGTTAATTTACGGCCGTTATCGCTAAATTTGAACATAATTTTCGCTCAGCGTTATTATGTCGCTGAGGTAAAATGTAAAGTTTCAGCGTCTACTTTATGGGTTACCCTCCGCTGCGTACTAAACTGTTAGATTTATGTTCGCGTAGTTTTTTGCCTGCCGAATGTGTGATTGAAAATTAAACCAAAAACTGTTCGCTCGAAAAACCAAATCTTAAGATCCAGTATTCTAAATTGACGAAAAAAATTCACAGAGTTTCTTCTTTAATAATAAAATAACAATAATATTCGGATGATTTGTATAGAGCATTTTTTGTGCAAAATCACCTAAAGTGCGCTGAAATCACCTCAATTGCGCTATGCTACCTAAGAAATTTATTGCGAGATTTTTGCTATATTTAAAATAAGCCGTGATTTATTAAATATTTTCGCTTATACTTTTTTCATCATTTAAAAAAAATTAATACCGTCCAAGAGTAGGTACCAAGAACCCAACCATCTGGAGCCAGTTACAATATGGCATCCGCAATTGGGGTATGTTGTGAGGCTGCAGGTAGTGGGGAGGGGAAGGAGATAGGGAAGATAATGGTGGTGAAGTACCTAGTTATTCAGATCTGGTCACTAAACACGGTTAAAGTCATTTCAAGCAACGTTTCAATTCTGAATGGTGGTTTTACAGTAAAGCGATACTGAGAGTATCTTCCACTCTGGAACTTGTCACAAATATACCTTATATTATATTAAGAGGAAGCTACAAGCCAAAAATGTGTATATTCTTGGTATACCTTATATTGTAGGTAATAGGCTTTAAAATCGCTTCACAAACGGAGTCTAGAAAAGTTCGATTTCAAGCACAAAGCTGGTTTTTATGTATTTTATAAATAATTTTATAACAAAGCAAAAAAAATAATCAAGTGAAACTGTCACAGATAATCTTAGCTATAATACTGTATTTTAAAAAAGTTGTTTCCTTTACGCGTTCACACATTTATAACGAAAAAAAAAATTTGTAGTTTACATTAATATTTTTTCTTGAGTAATTTATTTTTAATTTGTATTCCACTCAAAAGAAACGATAGGAAAACCTTTAATTTATCTAAATCATATTTTTTGGTATACATAATGTACACCAATTCGTTATAAAGATTAATCAAAATAGTGATTTGGCCTTAAGTGATTCGCAAGCAGGGATTTGAACCCGCCACCTTCGGATTAGCCTTACCCATTGACCGCGGAGGCCGTCACCTAAAAATAAACATTGTGTTTTTTTTTAATATAAGCGCCCTCCCTCTAAGATCCGTACTTACTATCGCCCTTTCAACCATCTTCTTCTTTTTAAACGCTTACTATGGAGCCTTAGGAGAAGTCATAGAATGCCACGTGGCACCAGTTTCTATGTACTTTGTCGCCGAAATTATTTTTGCTTTAAGCCTGTGACAGACCACGCTATATTTTCGTGGCTTTGCCTATTTCATCCTTTCGCTCGCCATACATCCCCATTGGTAGTGTATGGCAAGCGATGTGCTAAAATAGACCAAGCCATGATGCGTATAGCGCAATGTGTCGCCAACCTTATCGTAAATTACGCACGTTGTAATAACCTAATGAATGTTATCTATTCATATCTGAGAATGTGAACTAATTACCAGTTATTAAAAATGACCTTTGACATAATAATATTTTTATTTTTATCCACTATCGCCTTTGATACCAGAAAATAGGCAATAAAAGGCTTTTTGATTAGCAACGATCCAACAATAATTTTTTTTTTATCAATAACATGTTTTGCTAAACTCTCTGACTAGTCGCAATATTATATTAATAATATACAGCTCTGATGAAGCATTATAAATAATGTTGTAAAATAAAATAATGTTTAATGCGTAAATCCTCAAATTGTAATATTTAATCATTGAAGACAATATTAGCTACTCTTTAACGATAATTTGAAACAGAAATACTAGAAAAAGTTTCGGTTGCATCTAGTAATTGAACCCAGGACCTCAGCCTTGCCGGGGCTTTGCACTACCACTGAGCTAATTCGACCCTATACCCTTTGGTCATATTTATTTGTATCATACTTTGTGCTGCTATATTTATGTATAATTGTGAGGTTCTTCTAGATTCGACCGAATTTTTTTTCTATGATAAAAAACAAACTGTTTTAAATTAATTTAATAAATAAATGATATATTTTTTCGATAATTACAAATGCTTATGTACGGGAGATGTCACATCTAAAATAAAATAATTATTTATTAAAATCGACTTTTGAAATAATGTTGAAAGTTTCAGATGAGAGATTAAATAAAGTAAACAGATAAATAAATAAACATACAACATATAAATTAACACATTATTGAAAAAATGGCATTGTTATATAATTTTCATTTTTTTTTCATTTTCTGAAACGGCCCAAGATTCCCAATTTCTCCCAACCATCTTGGAGCAAATCTAATAATTTATCTAAAATCAGTGTAACTTTGCAAATCTGTTTGTCTAATACTGAGCTGGCACCAGCTAAAATCATGAAATGAACAGCTTTTCCGCTTGAGTTATCTAGGCAATTAGCATTTTTTGTGGAATATACTATCAGTATCGCCCTAGTGTAAGACACCATTCAGAAATGAAGTGTTGCTTGAAATGGCTTTGGCCGTGTTCAGTAACCAGATCTGAATAGCCAGGTACTTTCCCACCTTCCTCTTACTTATTTCCTTCCCCTCCCAACTTCTTCCAGCCTCACAAAATACCTCAGTTAGGGTTGCCATAGTCTCACTGGTTGGGAGCAGTTGAGACAAAAACAAATAATTTCACATAAAAAATACACTGACTTTGGGTAAAAATAATAGGGAGTAAAAGCTATATGGAAACAAATAATTACTTAGGTACTTACCCACCCTTTTAACCCCTTACTAATAAACACACACAAATGATAAATGACCGTTTAACATACATAATGGTTGTTTATCAGTTGTGTAAAATTGAATACATACTTATTAGTAAGAGGGTTAATGTTTAGTTCTAGGTACATTAAATTTGTCACCAATTTGGTGTGCGGCTTTCTAGAATAAGAACTCCGTGGTTGTAGATCCATATCGATGTATGTGTGACGCATGGAAGTAACTTTTCTTTTAGTTGTTGCAAAACTAGTTCCGATAACTTGTCACTTATAAATCACTTTATTGGAAAGTGGTTAAGTGTAATGGCTAAAGTTACGGATCGCCGGTATGTGGATGTGGCGTAGCCAACTATTTCACTTGGCTGCAAATTCTTGCATAACTTTTTCTCCTACAGGCTTTAGGCCATTCATCATAAGACTGTGGTTTGGGAGAAGTGGTACCAGGAATGGATTGAGTTATGAGGGTTAAAATGGATCTAAACAATTATTCAATATTTTATGAGATTTTATTTTATAGATAAGATGAATTTATGTTTACAAAACAAGGTTTTTTAAATGCAAAACACAAAGGGTAGCAAATTATTATACGCTAATAATTTAAGGCATATAACAATAATCATTATAAAGAAAAAATAAATGCCGCCAACGGGAATCGATTGCGGTAGGGTGCACTAGCCACTATGCCGGCTTATTTTAAAGCGGCAAATAATTCAAATAATTCAATTAATA